>NC_089613.1:4587709-4873304 GCF_039881205.1 Euwallacea similis
GATATGAAAATGTAAGTTTTCCCTTTCGCAATTTTTCAACGGGCCTTTGTTTTTGCTTATAAAGGCAAGTTAATTTGATAAAATGGAGGGAAGCCGAAGTGTGTCTGTGGACGGAAAACTTAGGTAATCATAACTTGATTAAAAGAGCAAACGTGAAGCGAATGTAATAAAAATGTTAAAATGAAGTGAAATATATTTGCACCGTCTTCAATTTATGTTGACAATGCATCAGCAGTTACATATGCTACTATAATGATAAAACGAAGGTCTCATCAATGGGGCTTTTATTTTAACTCCTACGTATCCTTGGAAAAGAACGGACAACCTCTTTCAAATCCAGGTAGGAAAAAAACCTGAGTTGTGGGTGTTTAAGGCAATCAATGGGTCGAAGAAGACAAACCCTAGAATATAAACAATGGATTCATTTATGATTTTGACCTAAGAAACGGAAGTTGTAGAAGAGGATTGGCCCATGTGTGAAACACAATCATTAATTGACACACTCGATATGCTAAAAATACCAGTTGCATTGATTTATTGGAAGAATGTATTACGTTTATCGGAGAATCGACACATTCGTTTGGTAATTAATTTATTTATTTAGTCATTAAGAGATATAGGTTTTCAACATAAAGAAATATGAATACCCTTCTTGTTCTGAAAACTGTTAACACGGAAGTGATATCAGTGAATCTTCTTCAAGCTCTAATGTTATTGAACACCTGTAAGTATGTGTGTTACACTGTTATTTCTAATGTGTAATTTAATGTAGATATGTGATATATGTAATAAAATACCAGAAGAAACATAAAGCGTCTGCTAGACGACTGGACGCTGATCGTTGATAAGCACAAGCCAATGACCAAATAAATTTTTTTTTCCCAATCACTCACATTCTTTTAAATGTCATCAAAGAGTTACAAAACTACACCGATAAAAATCGTAAACTTTATGAGGCTGTTAATCCCTTTGTATCACACCAAGATATTAAGTTTCCTTCTGCTATTAAATTTCTTCCGATTTAAGAATAATTCAGAATATCGGTACTAGGTGATGCTTAATCCGACTTCAACGTGTAAGTAAGTTTTTAAATGTTTAAATCCTTGTCGGACAACGTCCTTAAGTAGATGGCCGATTAATCAATTATTAATTAATGTTGAAATGTCCATAAAACCTGATGGAAAAACGCGGGAAAAAGTGAATTACATATCCATAGATAGTTAAGTGTTAAATTTATCGCTCATAATAGGCTTAGGCTTAAGCTGGAAAACTAGTTTTTGCACTAATAAGATTGTTGGAATTGCCGATTGGATTAATGAGAGAAATAATCGTGTGCGACATATGCTTTATTGAGGGAATACTTTGCCGGAATGGCATAAAAAAATTGTATAAAAGGGGTTTGGTTAACAGTAATAAGTGAATTTTTTGACACATTGGTGAATTGACAGTGCTACTCTTACATTTCATTTAAAAATTCATTCACTTTAAAATGCATATAAGCCATTAATTAATTGACCAAATTTTATTATATCTTTCATAAAAATGGTTTTAAGTCTGCCCGGTTGTCTAGCCTCTACTATTTTGAAAAAAAAATGTATGAAGACTATGCAGAATAGTTTGAACAGAAGCTGAAAAGTTCATCAAGCACAGTGGAGTGAAATCTTTATTACGTACGTCTGCATTACAAGTTATATTTAAAACTATTTACAGGAAATTTTAATTTGTTGTCGATAAAATGTGTTTTCTTTGTACAGCTAAAAAAATTTAGATTGCAATTTTTAGTAACTTAAACAAATATTAAAAGGGGCAACCATGACACTCTATAATATATCTCCGTTCCATATTTTTGTACTGTGCCTATTTTTGGTTGGTCGTCTTTCTTTTTAGACACAATTGAACCTTTACAAAATTCCCATTACAATCTCTCTGCCTGTATTAAATGGAGCCATCAAAGTTATTTTGCGTCTGGTTTATACGTTTAATACGCAAATAGCTCCACCTGCAATGCTCCCTTATCCAAGCACTTTCCCAAAAGAAAGCAATCGTACCACCATCATCATCATCATTATCATCATCCTGTAGCATATTCACCCTCAAGTGCTCTCTGGCAGCAAACATGTGGTTTCTCGATGTGTTTGCGCCCATTATGAGAAATGCACGTGTTGCAACCTCAAAAGCTCTCTTCGGCTTTTAAAAGCCCTCCTATTTTTGTTTTCTTTTCTCTCTTTTATTTCCATTGACGGCGACGTTTTAAGAGGTTCGAAATGGGCATCGGTGGTGTGATTTTCGAATTTTACTGCCATTATGACTGATTGTTGTTGTTTGATATCCAACAAACTAAAGTGCCATTAAAATGTAGTTAAATTATTTAGCTTGCAAAATGGTCATTGCGATACAAACGAGAGGCATTAGCACCATTAGCCAATATTTCCCAATGGGTCTCTGTATTAATAAAACATTGATTTGCGGGTGAGTGTGCACCAAATCTATTCTTTATAGAGGCAGTATTTGTTCGTTTATAGAACGGAAGTGAAAGTATATATATACCCACGTGCAAACCTCTTTGCGTCTAAGGTACCACGTATGTAAGTATTTTTTGTCTGTGCTGGTTTACCATCAATTACCTACCTTTACAGATTCCACTATCGATGAAATGTGAACGTCTACATAATTTTGAAACTTTATTTACTAAAATTACGAAAGATTCCAAAAAAGACTCTGCTGCACTGTCTTTATGTTCAATAAAATGGCCGATTTCATGGATTTAGTAGACAATTATAGTTATTTACTTTACAAGTGCGGAAAATTATACTTTAATGCACGCCGTTTCCAGTTACATATTTGCTAAGTTCAATCGGCAATCGAGTGTGGTAAAGATACTTTCGCAAGTCTTAGGTATAACATCCTTTATTTATCATTAATTTGCATCCATCAATTTTCATGAATGCAAATTAAGTTGAAAAAATGCACTGGTACAAATAGTGCATAACGTCTTTTTCCAGTTTAAGTTGAACGAGTGTAAAATTGTGAAAAATTACAGATTCATTTTATTTCATGAATTGTGAAGGTAATTTCAAGTAAAAATTCCTCAATTTAGCTGTAAAATTTAAATATTTCAATATGTTGCAACATTTCTAGGGCAACGAAGGAAAAAATCAGTATCCTTCGTTTTTAGGTACCCGTAAAAGTTTAACTAGGAATATTTTGAAAACTCGTCTGCTAGACCTCTATCTTTACATCAATTAGGACTATTTTTTTAAACAATCTGACTTAGTGGAAAAATTTCTCTTGGAGTGGCCCAAAATGACAGAAAATGGTCTATTATGATCTAAGATGGAAATATATATATATATGTATAACTTAAAATAATATTCAGTGTTTTGAATATAGCACAACAGAGATTAACATTTTTTTTGTTGTTAGGTATAATAATTAAGTCCTGCGAGAAGGGATATAATTTCCAGGTTTCCTCTTTTGGAGACAAAGAACCAATTTTTCCAAAATGAAACGCATTTCCCGTATTTACGCAATAAACACTTTCTTTTCAGAAAAAAAGCTTTTTCCATTAAATTATTTAAAGAATTCCGACGAATAAATAATTGTAAACTTGATCAAATCCAAAATAAAGCCGCATCAGAATACGATGTTGCTGTCCTATTTCTTTATAAATATCTAAATTGTGTTTCCATTAATTTTATCATCAATTTGAAGTTGATAAGCTTTAATCTAAAGTGGCTGTTAAAGATCCGAGCAACAAAAACCCTCACGTCCTTTTCCAAGAATGTGCATGACAGTCTCGTTTCCACCACATCATCCACACGACCCGCTGTTTCCATTTTTCTCCAATTTAAACTTTTAATTAAATTGCATTGTCGGGGAAGTTTTTGGCTCTTGTCAACGGTTTATTTGGGCAGTTGATTTCAACATCGAGTCGTTTAAATCACTATAAAACAGGCTTTTATTTCGGAACGAAGAGAGAGGAGCCGGATCAAATGGAAGCATTAACTAATTGACTTTCTATCTATAATGTTGTAAAAAATAAAGAGTTATTAATATTTTGGACAGTCGATTTTCAAATTTAAGAAAAAGTAAATGTGTTTGTTGCCTCTGCATTTAGAAATTCTTAACCTCCCCCAGACTCAAAGAAACCAATTAGCAAGTGAAGTCTGAATGGCCAGCATGACTTATTTATAATCCGCAAACACCATCTTCTTTGGCGTTTATTTAAAATCACTGTGGCTGCTGAAAAATCATTCCGGCTCCATCCAACTTTTCAACGGTCGCAGCTTAAGAAGTTTATGGGTTATGCATGAAACAAACTTGCTATTCTTTTAGCTCGCTTTATGCAGCGTTCTGTTTGGAGGGAACGATCCTCGGTAATTGGATGATGACTGCTTGTTTAAGTTTTCATGTATTGCGAGGAAAGGTGGCAGGTAATTGCTTGAACTTATTTCAATGCATAGAATTACAATCTGAATTCAACAGTCTTGCAAGTGTGAATGTACCTTAAATCCACATGCATATTATACGTGTCAATATAAGCCCTGGCTTTTCAATATCCTGTTAAATATTTATGAGGGTGATTACGGCTTGCATATGAAAAAAGTTTGTGTGTGTTGGGCCTACCCACTCAAGAACCGATAAAACTTGTAGAAATGGCAATCAAATTTTCTTTATAAGGGGGCCGAACCCTCTCCTGTGTCCGACTATTCACTTAAGTAAACAGATAAAGTTTCCCTGATAAGAAAATAAAATGGCTATAGTTGCGTATGTTTATGTATGGGATGCGGAATTAGGTTTCGGCGCCAGTGATATGGACATTTTCTAAGATTGATGAGGTTCTAGGGGTGAGTTTTTAGGCGTTGCTTGTTTTTTTTTTGAACCAAGGAAGCCAATATTTTTTTATAAGTATTAATTATTAGACATCCGATCGCTTCAAACGATAATAATTACTTATTCCAGAATTGGGAGTGAGAAGGGACAATTTCTGCTCACTTATCTGCAACGCAAATAGAAACACATGAAACACAAGTAAAATTAATTACTATATAGGTATTCGTAAAACAATAATTTTGTCCGGTGCTATAGAGATTTCCTCCCACTACGTCATATGCACTCCCCCTGTCGGTAACACACATGGTTATTACGATGTATAGAAGGGGAGCTTTCTAATCAATTATAAGTGTGCGACATTTTAAAGCAGAATCCTACAAAAACTAGTTCGGAAATTAACAGGGGACCACAAGAAATTTGATACCGATCAAGTTGTTTAATCAACTTAGATGGAATGATTAAAATTTCTAATCTCGTCCTCGAATAATTGTGAGTCGACTTAGCGAAAAAACAATAACAGCACAAAATTAAATATAAATAAGCAAATGTCATTGTGAATGAAAAACAAAATTTTGACCTCGACAAATTGAATTTACCCCAATAATCAATATCCTTTTGAAAGACATTATACGATATCCGTTTTCAAACGAGTTTTTTCAGTTTCGAGAAATTTTAGAAATCTCGAGCGATAATTAACACTTGTTAAGGATTTAATGGTTTTATGAGTCTTATTAAATTTGTTTGGCACTCCGTGATTAATGAAAAATTTTTGTCTGCTACTAAGCGAAATTTTTTACCGCTGAGAAATTGTGAAAATGTAATCAATTATTCTTTAGTATTCTATTTTTTAATTATCTTAGAAAGCTTTTAGAATTTCCCATATTTATGTTAGAAAGCTCATCTGCCAAAAGAAACACGTTAGATAATTTTTATAGATAAAACAAACGTATGTTTCTGGACACTTGCTTTACTTTCAAAAATCGGGAGAGGAATATCTTACCCGATACAATTTGTCGTAGTCACTTCGAGCGCATATAATTACATTAAAACGAATCAACATAAACACGCTTCACCACCTTTCATGAAACTTCACAAACATATAGACCTCATCGCATAAAAAAAATCAAAATGATCTTGAACTTTAGTGCAAAACACTTACAGAGAGGACTCATTTAATAATTAAAGACATACAACTTTCTTGGACTCTACGCAACTAATTACGGGTAAATCCCTGCAAGAAACCCATTACATTCATATTCTCTTCACATATGAGACTCAAAATTAATGAGGCAAAGCCATAAAAAGAGACGTGGTACTATTGTAGCCTCAACGCCAAGGGTCAATTGAATATGCTTGTTAAATTCTCTTTTTCAACTCCATACATATGCACTCATGATTAGTTGAATAATCTATTAATCATCTGGGAACTCTTAAAATATAATTAAGACGGATGTTCATAAAGGATAATACTGCATTAGATTTTTAATTAATAACAATTGTCCAAAAATAAATGCAGACGTATTTGTTTTTTAATCCTACAGACTACTGTCCTTACTCATACTCTAACGGTAAATCCGTAGCGTCATCGTGATGATAATGATCACAATCCGCAACATTGTATGATCTTGACATTGAAACTAAATAAATAAAACGGTTTAATGACCTAGCAATTTTTGTTTACTTGCATAATTCATATGAAAAGAAGAATTTGCCATTTGTTAAGAGCGACACACAATAGAACTATGTTGGTTATATTGTGCGATTTTACTAATGGATGTTTTATGTCTATTGAAAATTAACAATGGTGGTCTTCTAATGCTGATAACGGATTGTGAGTTAAACGAATAATTCCATGTGGCAAAAAAATAATATAAATAGCAAAAATGCCAGCGTTAGATTGCTAACAACTTTTCATTACTCGAAATTCCGGTAGGTCAGGTGAACGTAGCGAATTCTATTTACACTTGTTTGCTAACGTAGACAACCCAACGTACAGGCTTGTATAGAAATACCTGTTCAACATCAAATTGCTTGAATAACTAGATTTATCAGGTAAGTATTGAATAATACTCAGGTTATTTCACGATACACAAAGTTATTAACCTTACGATTCATAATCCTAATGTAACTCACAAGACCACAAAAGTATTCATAACAAAAAATATGATGATCTTATGAGGAGGACAATGGTTCACTTGGGCATAAAGTTGACTTCAATGATTCGTTTATCTTTTTTAATGTGCATTTCTATATACTATTAAGCACTTTAAACCTCTTTATCCTCCCACAATGGCACTGATTACTCTTATTTGAAGACTTACACGAGCAACAACAAATAAATCACTAGTGGATATAAGTTAATGAGGCGTTTGATAAGGTAATAATAATGGGCGGTTCATATTTACCTTCTTCTTAGGTACAATGGAAATTAATTTCATAGTAGGTATGCATACGCCTGTCGCAGCTTTGTAAACCTGCCTTCGAGGCGGCTATAAACTTTAGAAAAGATGGCTTTTCAAATGGCTTGTCTTCGTGCGGATTCCTGTTGGTTTATGGGTGTTCTTTGGATGGTAATGAACATTTTTGATAAAGAATGACTCCATTAGCGATATTTTAATGAGGATAATTTGCATCCAAAAGTGCATCTTTTACTCACTTAATTTAATTTAATCAAGGCAATCGCGCAGGACTACAACTGAAAGTAAATCATGTTTTTACTGACAATATTTCACAAGGAAACCGAAGGTGCAAAGCAACTTTCATAACAACGAAGCATTACTTTGATTTTCTTTCCAAAACCAAAGAAACCACTTCATGATGTACTGTTTCTTCATTTTTTTTAACGGTTCCACAACTGCAAATAATAACTCATCACCACCACGCCCACCAACCTTCTGAAAGCGAATTTACATTTTGTTCGTGCCGGTGCAGTTTTCATAAGCCGGTTCGAGCATTCATGCATTTTTCGCGACGTTAACATAGTGCCCGTCTACGCAGCAAAGGATAATGATGACTCAAACTAGAGAAATAGATGGTAGACATTGGACATGCAACATGTGAAATGGGGCTATTTATTCCACGTGTCAAAGTGATGTTAAGGCGTGAAGGTGAGGTTGGAAAAGGTAGAAAAAGAAGGTAACAATGGTAAGTTTGTTTTTGACTCTTGTGGAAGGTAGCCCATATCAGATCTAGGTACATACAGTGTGGAAGCTTTGGATGGAACAGCCCATATAACTAAGATGCGGAAGATATGCGGCCAAAATCCTTAAACACGTAGATTTTTATTTTTTCTTGCGGTTTTTTTGATGGTAAATTCATGTATACAGGGTAGTCCAAAAATCAGACACCACCACTAACTTTGTTTTTTCAAATGGAAACACACCTTTTCATTTCTTTTTTGAATTCTACGCAAAATTTTAAGTGTGTTTCATGTAACATGTCCTATACCTAAACGCAACCGGTCTCGAGAAATTTACTCTTAGTTATATGTATAAATTTAAAAAAATACTCTTGGTTATATGAATTGTTCCATCCAAAACTTCCACACTGTATGTATTATACAACCTCGATAAATGTGTTGTGGGTGAAGAGCAACGTACTAATCGCTTGATCACACCAAGGATGACTATATCTGACGTTTGATCCCGACGGAAACAGAAAATGAAAGGATGTTAGAAGATAGTCGAAGTGATACATACGAGATACACGAGGGTGCTCTCAAACTCTTTAATATGCAGTCCTGTAATCATCACAAAAACGAAAACTAAAGTGCCATTTACTTAACTTCTTCACATGAATTTGATATTTTCAATTGACATTTTTATGGCTCATTTTAAGTGAGTCTACTTTGCCGCTATTCCATTGGACGCACCTGATTAATTAAAATATTTTCTAAGTTTATTACTTACTTCATATTGAATATACCTGCTTCTGTTTAAACTCAATATTTTTCTGTTGCGCCCCTTATCATCTTCTTTATATCGTGTTAGTGTGGTATTGTCGTGGACGTACGCTGAAATGCAGTGAATTTATTGGTACAATCTCATTACATTTCGAAAATTTGGATTTCAAATTAGAAATTACTATTTTCGAATTATTATATTTTTTGAGGGGCAGTTTTGAGAGCAAAAGTATCGACTATTGCGATATCTCAGTTGTCCTGACCTTTTGGGCTATCTTCATAATTTTCAATGATATTAATAATGTTTCCTCAACACACTAGAATGTAAATCTCTTGAGCAGAAAAGCTGCTACATACATACATATCAACAACGTTTGCCAGTCATATACCGATCCGTATTTGTAGATTTTATTTCGTTTTCTTCCATGGCGGGCATCTCACGTTTCTTTTATCCCGAATTCCTCGTTCGATTGAATGCCATTGCATTCGCATCGGTTGCAGCACAAACTATTTCCCCACGGAAATCCTCGAACAGATGTGTGTGTACGAAATACTGCGACAATGATTTTTATCACGAAAATTGCGCCAGGTACAGTGCCAACAATTCCTAGCCTACGGTGGCTTATTGATTTAGAGGAAACAGACTTATTTAATTTATTTTAAAAATGAAACCTGAACTAACGAAGTTTTTGATGGCGAATTTAGCCGTAAATTTTTTTAGTCAGGTAAAACCAAACCTTTACTTTGACTTGAGGATTTTGATCAAAAGCTTGATTCAAACCAGACAAGGAAATATTGGTAATGGGAGGTTCAGTCTAGCTGGTAATTCCTTCTAAAGGTTTAACCGCGCTGAAAGAAAATCAGTTAATTTCTTGACCATTTTGTCAAGAAACCGACTTGCTGTGTCAATGAAATCATCTAATTACATTGTCTCCACAATGAAATCCCGCCGACAGGAAACCATCAATACCTACACTAATCTTATGGCTTCTATTAGCATGAAAATAAAATGAACTTTATCTAACCTGGCGTCAAATTAGCATAGATATACCCGATTACATTCACGCGACTGAACGGTTAAGTATTGGCTCGTTTCCATTGGCTATTGGAACTCGGGCGATCATGGCGAGCTATACAAAAATCGCAAGATATTTTAATTAATTATACATTGACTTTTCTTTCTATGAGTTAACTGGAGGGTCTGTTTACGGAAATTGGGAATCGTGTGATGTTACGAATCGATTTTTAATGCATTATACAAGGCCGAACATAGATGAAAACAAAAACGTCACACAATCAAATGCCCATAACAGGTATTCGTATTAGAAAAAAATTGATAATTTACAGCATCCGCAGAAATGAATAAACACTAACAAATATAAGGTTTGTCTTTAAACGCCACAGGTTCTTATAAATTTAATTTGTAACATAGAAAACGATAATACTCATATTAAATTGTTTGTTTTAGGCCCCACATCCCGTCTTCTTAAATCAAAACGCTTTAATTGACTGTTTGATTAAATTTTTCCTTTGATGAAGTAATTATTTAATATAATTTTCATTCACGCATTTTTGATCTAAAATAAATGAAAAAAACACATTATATCAACTTTATCTTACTCAAGCCTTACCTGGTACCTATTTGTTTAGTTCTCATTCGACCTTATAAGATAAATCGATTGGTGTTTTTATCCATATCGAAACCTACATATTTCTAATACAAAATATGACTGCAGATTGATAAACAAAGCTCAGCAAAATAATTTCGAAGAAAATTACCGGCTCTCCTCAGGTCGTTCTCATAACTAGTAATTCATATCTGACCATGTCATTAGAAGTTTGCACGAAAGGACATAATACATAACATTACTTACATGCCGGACTAAGTAGATTGCACATTTATTATATAAACATTTGTATGTCTACGGAAATGTTAAAATTGTTACTATGGCAGGAATTTTTGTGATAAAATTGAGGTAGGAATTAAATTATTGTTATAAGTGTTTCAACATCTATTCTTGCCTACGGTTTGACAGCCAGACATTAAGCTGGCTAACGCTTTCCGGCTTTACAGCCTAAAATATGATACTCTTTGGATCAATCTATTTTCTTTCTGAACGGTCTTGCGACACTTTGAAAATTAAAAGCAGATAAGGCAGATTGAAATAAACGTCGACTGTATTTCGGCTTAAAATAGACTCTTTTAAGTGGTTTTTCGGGTGTCACATAGAAGAGAAACGAGCATTACTGAGGGGATTCTTAAAATTGCTAATAAATTGTTTCTTATGAGGAACACTGTATTAGGGTAAATATGAATGAGATGTGAAAGAAAATGGTAGATTGTCGAAAAAATATGTATGTAATCGGTATGGATTTTCAAAAATTTTGTAAAGATTTAAAATTTTTGAGCATCAATATTCGATATTTTTTTGTCGACTTAAACAGGTAAATTATCAATGACTTCAATGCGGTTGTGTTTTCATTTTTACATCAGCTAAATCCACATCTCACTGACTTCATTGAAGCCTCATTTCTATCATCTTTAGTTTTCAATCCAAAAAAGGGTTATTAGTTTTATAGATAATAGAAGAACACCAAATCAATCAAAGTGCAGTTTGCACCAAGTTTTATTGGTTCAATTTTAACCGCTCAATAAAAACCGAAAAGGTCACACTTCAATTCTCCATGTCAAAAGTCAAACGATTAAAAAACAATAAAATTATCGAACCTATGAAGCTTGATTATACCAATAATTAGAATGACCTTAATTGAATATCAAGTGCAGTGAAAATACCAATGATAAATTTACCTTTACTCAATTAAATTGTATTTTTACCTATATTTGTCGTTCTTAATAAATTTGCAAATTTACTGAAGGTCGGGAATCCTTATTTATTACTTGTCTACTTAAACTCCTTCCTAATAAAAAAACACTAAGAAACAATTTACATTTAAACAAACATTAAGTTAATTACATAATTTAATACAAGACACAAAATGTAACTCACTCAAATATGTAAATAACCCTGTTTGATCAGATCAAATGTTAAGATGTTGCTTGGGTATGCCTACAGTCGAAAATGACCACGAAATTTCATTTAGATTCCTATCTCTGAAAGACGAAATGAACAGCTTAACACAAATGCATCTAAAATGATCGTAAAACAATTATTGGTGCTACCATTGAGATTACTGATCAAGGAATAAAAATTAGTTTCATTGTCAAAGTAAATTGTAGTTAAAAAAAACATTTCATAAAAACGGCAACACCACAACAGTCTTTTGTTAGACAGCCGTTCAGTTAATACATAGGCGTAACTTCATTATCCAGAAGTAGTATTATGAAACAATGTTGCCAAGATTTAAGAAAAATCCTCGATTACTTACAATCACTCTAGTACAGAAAATCTACTATTCTCAGTCATATCATTAATTGTAGTAATAAATAAATTAAAACTGGAAATAATTACAAATCTTCAAGAACACACGCACATTCAGGTTATGTCACAGCTGCGGTGTTCATTTAATTCATCCGGAAATAGCACCTTTGGCACGGACTTAGTGTCAGAAAATAATGGTAGTCTACTTATATTGCATAGTAAAATACAAGTATTTTAGAAATCATTTGGATTTATTAACTATTAGAATCAGAGAGATCAACATCAATTTCTTTTATTTTAATCATAGAGGCTTCCATTGTTATTAGTTGACTAATAAGTTATTGAACTTTGTGAATACCACCTCCCAGGCTGAACTAGCGCTAACTCAACATTCTTTAACTGTGTTAAATATTGTATAGGGTCATCACTAAAAAAACTCCTGTAGGTGTTGAAATGTCAGAGGCAGGTCTTAGATAAATTCATCTTTTACCTATTGTTAGTTCAGATGTGCGATGGTAAAGAGCAAATAGCTTAATCAACGCCCTATGTTGACGGTTCACTGTATACTGGGAGCCTTTTTTTAATGACCACTCGTTATACTAACACTATTTTTTTCAATCGTTAACATTACGTTTCATATACGAGCTCTTTTCAGTTCGTTTTAGAATCTCCTCACCTGGTGCAATATTTGCCTAGGCGTTAAGGATATTTAGTTTTCTATGAATTATCTAAAGCAACGACATAAAGGAATATAGAATTTTTACATAAGCTAATATTAACGGTATAAATGCAGTCACTTATTTTAAAAATTTATCCTGAAATTGAAACAGCTCAATATGTAAACAAGAGAGTTAATCTGAATAACTAAGTTTGTCTCAATAAGAACACTCATACCTGTGAAATGTGGAAAAATTCCTGTTAAAAAGTTTACAAGGTGGATCTTAAGGAAACTTGGCACGTTTTTTTTTTAATTAAAAAATACGTTTAGTGCTTAAACAGGAATTCAAAAACCAATAATTAATTTACTGTTATTTCCTGTCCATCAAAGGTATCAGCTTAACTTAAAACCCTTCGCATGAACGCCAACGACTCCATAAAACAATCACGTGAATAAACCGCTTTAACTTTCACATTACGTGTTGCTTGTCGCCATAATTTTCATTTTAGATCGGTCCCGAACCGTGGAACTACACTGTGAAAACTCGCTCTTTTGTCGTGTAACACCTGGGAACACTCCACCCCGTGAAGTTACTAAGGGTAAAGCTGCCCAATTTCGGTGAATTATGAAGATTTGTAGACTTTCGAGAGGTTTAATATTTGCGCCGTTAATTCCGAACCACCAGCTGTAGAAAGGAGTGTGAAAAATTGGGCCCGAGACGTCCGCTAAAAATATGGATGAAACAACTATGTGTCATCACAACGACCCATCCTTTGAGGGGATGACGCCCTCATGATATAAACGAGCTTTGTGTTTACCCCGAAGAAAAAACAAACATTTAGGTCATCGTGGCCATTGGAGGGTCGTTTGAGTAGTTTGACTTTTTTACGGAGTAGCTCTGGTTCATTGAATAATCATAATTTGAAGAGGCAAGTTTTATGTTCCAGAAATTTCAATTACCATATGTCAAAGCTATCAGAAATTTCCATAAAGTTGTCTCGTACCGGCAATATTATAGGGTGATTTTCCGAATGCACGCCTCGCATTTTCTCGTCAATAATGACAAGTCTATAGCGGAGGACAAAAAGCTAAATAGGGCACAAAGTAGGAATCCGTGTTGTTTTCGGCTGACAAAAGAGCCTCTGGGGACCAAGTAGGCCTCAGCGATTATATGGAAAAAGTTTCAGGAATGAGCTCAGCTCTTTCCCATAAATTTCAAGGGAGATGTGTAGATTTATTGAGGTTTTTGATGAAGATTTAGTGAAGTTTCATTCGTTTTTTTAGGGAAAAATTTAGTCGACGTTCCTTTAAATTAAATGGAGAAAAGAGGACATTTATGATTAAAAAGAATGAACATATACTGAGAAACTAGCTCTTATTTAGTAATCTTAACAATTTTGTGAAAGAATATTTTTAAAAAATAGGAAAAATCCGAAGGAAGATTTAACCAAATAATTTAGAGAATATAAAATATACAATGTGTATGTGGTATATAAAAGTAAAGGACCCGGAACAGACCTGAGTTGAAATTTTGGAGAATATTGAAAAGACCTCTAGAGTAACTCAGGCCGACCGACGAAGAGAAGGCGAAATTTCTGATAATCTTTTTGACTGAAAAATTCCTAAGCCTATTAATTTGGTAAAGGTGAATCATTATCAAAAAATGATAAAGTTCCATTTAATTGTTACTAAATAAAATTTACAGGGTATTCATTTAAATAAATCGCAACCAGTACTTGATATTTTCTTTATGATAAAATTGGGCAAGCCTAAGCAAAAATCAAAGTCTTCGATTGCTTTTATGCAAATTTTACTGCCCTTTTATTGGGTATTTTCCCATGTGGTGAAGTACGCATATTTTCTCACACAGCACAGGGCAACTAAGCGCATAATTCTTCAACTCTCAACAACAAGAACAATTACAAAAACAATGGCCTTCTACCAGTCCAAACTTGCCGGTTTGGCTTTTGCGTTGAAAAGGAGAAAAACGATTCGTAAAGCCCGCACTCAAGCTTACAATAATAATGGCCGGTGCGGCCAGTGTAATCGAGAATCTAAATGACTTCATGACTTGAATAAATCTGTTCCACTTAGGGCCTTGAATAGGGCACGTTTAAAAAAACATATGTGGGAACAAAAGTGCATGCGAAACAAAAATCTGCAGGGGCGATTGAATGAGTGATAGAACTGGGCGTAAGGGCTGTGAAATTTCGTACCTTCAAACATAAATCGTGGCTTGTAGTAAACACCCCAGTGCTTCCGGATTCAATAGGAAATTCGGTAGTTGTAAGTAGTAAATTGGTTGAAAGGAACCAATAATAATTAGCGTCAAACTAATTACTTAGAGGAAGCAATAAAACCATAACTCTACAAGCAATGAGGTTTGGAAAGCCGAAAACATGTGCTCGAAATGGAAACATTAAACTATTTATCAATGACGACCCTGTTTGAAGTGTCAACGACGGTGATGGGTTGCTCCATTCACCCGATACGGTGTTTATCCAAGAAAGCTAGATATGTGTACAGCGTATTTAATGGATTTCACTCGTTAATCATATTAATTGTCGATTTGGGAAATTAATCCCTTTTAATGATTGGACTGAAACAACTGCGAGAATAACCGAAAGAAAGGGACTGAGCAGGTAATGATAGGGCGGGATAGGGGGGAATCATAAGTTCTTGCTTTAAAGAAATTACAATAATTCACAAAACAAATAACATCCTTTCTCGTCTTAGAAACTTCCTTCTCGAACCACTTCTTTTACATTATCCTCCACCTATGACCCTGATGCTCCCCGATAAGGTTCTAATAAGACGAGGCATAATATCCGCCCACCGTAGAATTAACAGGCTTAAAGGAGATTAAAAAACGTGACGTGAGCACGGCGAAAGAACTAAAAGGCAATAAATCTTCGAAGGAAGAATCCTGAGAGGAATCTTTAAAGTTTAAACGCGTATATGGACCGGTTCGTTGCGGGGCATATTGAAAACGCGACTTGAATATGGGAGGAAATGGGTTTAAAACGTGGGACAATTGAAATTATTTGGTCGGCGAGTCTGGCCTTGACAATGAACTACGAATGACCCCCCACACATGGTTCTATGATTTAATGTAAACACATATTTACCAATATTTAAGTGTTGAAACTTTTGATATAATTTAAATGAACACGTATTAGATTCAAAACAAACAATCTATTATAGATATTAATGCCATATACCCAATGCAGGAAGTAATTCCCTTAACTATATTAACTATATCTTTCAGATTATGATCATAATGCCAAGATTTATTCCGTATTATATTGACGTAAAATATTATAGATGTAATCTTACAACAGATATCCTTGTGGGTAGTGAAAATTCACTGCGTCTCTAAGAAAAGTTTGTTTTAACTATTATTTAGTAAATTATTAAAAGAATGTATATTAGTAATCTTAAATCGTTAAAAATAATTGTATGCCGTGAAACAAGTGTGTTGAAAATTATCGGTTAATTGTAGTGTAAAATGCATAAATGCAACTTGGGATGATCTAGACTGCTGAACACACTTCGGTCTAAAATTATCTACAATTTTCCATCCACAAGTTATATCCGGAGGTGAATTTCAAGAATTAAATGCTACGTATTTGTGACACATTTCTACAATTTTTGACTGGTAGACGTTGAAAGAAATTTAATCGTGATAAAATTTGCTGACAAATTTTTTTTGTCAGTGTCGGTTACTGCGGGTACAATGGGTACATTGGGTTATGTAACAAAAAAAAAACTGATTTTTGGTCTAGACCAAGTGATCAACGAAATTCTCAAGTTTAATTAATTTATTGGTAAATTGATTAGAAAAATCCACAAGTATTTTCCTGGAACTATCAAACACAATGAAAATTGTTCAACTTTTTTGGAAATGAATGCGCAAAATTGGAAATTAATCTTATAATTTGGTGAGTTGCTAAATTGTAGCTATACAACGAAATTTACACCTATTTATAATGAAGTAATTACATCACGTGAAAGTAGTATTTAACCTTTCATTAGTTTTGTTGAACATAATTCAATGAATAATATACAGACCAAATAATATTGCAGACTTAATTTGCCTGTAAGTTAGACCATTCATTCGCTTGAATTGAGCGAAAACACTGGTATGATATTATACTCGATATTCATCTACACTACTTTACCTTCGATTGTACTACGAATTTCACATTCTGATGACATTATATTATGGGAAAGACAACTCGGCTTTGACAACATCGCGTTTTTGTATTGTTTGAAGTGCCCCCAATTAGAACAAGCCATAAATTTAACAGCTCATGGAAGTAACTTTGTCGAGTCTTTCGGAATGTTGCCACTTTTATTAATATGCGGCAAACCTCGAGAAAATTCATTAAAGAACTTCTTGAGAAATTATAGAAAGAATATTTTTCAGCTAATTATGAATTTAACGTCCAAGATAAATCTCTGAGGAATACACATCTTCTACCCCAAAGGCACTACTTACATCTACGTAACATGGGTAATTAATCATATGATGAATCAGCAATGAGCTTCCAACAGTTAATACACGCTTAAGTGGTTACATTCAGAATCTATAATAATTAACACTATTAGCGCTAACCGTGCACTTGTCCGATAAGTCTATTCTGCATTGCCAATTAATCTGGAGTGGAAGTGGCAGCCGTTTATTGGTCAAGACAACTGACCTTATATCAGATGCAGTGGTTTTGTATGGATTGAGGGACTTCCAAGGGATTTCTGCCTGTAATGCACTAATTGCTCGGGTATTAAGCAATCGATCAATTACAGATCAAAGTGCCTATTTTAATTAGGTGATAGATGTAGTGGAAAGAGGAAGATGTATTATTTGCTTAAGTATCAATAAAGAATTTAGTGTTAAAAAACTACATTTGGCTTTTTTTTTTTACTTCAAGCTAAGTTATTTTTAAAAGCATTGAAGGGCGCACTGATGACATAATCTTTATAGCAACAACGTGGACACATTTAACTATCGGTACAAGGGTTTCTCCCACGTAATGAATGAAATAGTTTAAACTACACATGACCTTGGACATCACCTCATTTTTAGCTGGTCAATGTTATATTGAACTCTCATTTTAAGCTTATTATGTAATGAAGAATGTACAAACTTAGGAAAAATTGACCTTTGGTGTGGCTCATGCATACATCGCAGTAAACAAAAACTTTTTGTATGTTGTCAGCTAGTATGTACTGATTCAGCTCTACATATAGTTAAGTTTTCATTCAAAGAAAACTTCTTAAAAAAAAATTATTTATTTTCAAGTTATAAACTAAAATTTCAAGATTTTGTACTCGATGTACTAGCAACCAGACTAACTGATGATTATTATGACAATAATAATCCTATGCTAAATACCTGACTTTATATAATAAAAAGATGCTGAAAGTGTTGAATTCTGGAGCGTGTTATGATTTTTGTTTATGCACGTGGTACATGTATTATGGGTTCCTAAGGGAAATGACCATATAATTATATCTCATAATGCTTTTTGTGAATTTTTTTATCTGATCTGATTTTTTTATGGATTTTAGATTACTCACATTAATAGAAGTATTCCGAATTTTGAACAAATCCTAATGGGCAGCCCAAAGATAAATAATAAATCATTAACCAAGTTGAACAATCAAATCAGGCGATTTATGATTGTGACGCAAAAAATTCGATCATCACATATTTACAAATAATTTCGCATTACATTATTCTACGTTTGATAAGATAAGATTACGTAATACCTGAGGTAATACCCACGTACTTGACTTACTTACATGATGTTAAGTGACACAAAACTTCGTCATTATGAGCGTTCTCTGAACTTACCATACCCATCCTATACTTTCGACTCATGTGACAATAAACCAAATCCCTTGTCAAATCCGTTAAGTTAGATTAATCCCCTTAATACCAGAGGGCCGTGACAACCCCAATGGCAGCAGACCATATGCATCCCGATATTAAAATCTCCGTAATAAACGATCGTTCACATAATAAGGCTGCAGATAATCTGTTTTACACACACATGAGCACACTTATTAAAAACGTAGCGGGACGCCTCCATGAATATATTATCCCTGAAATTATCGGGAAGCCCCCGGTGTGAAAAGGATGGATGGGATTGCCCTGATGATCAGTGGCGGAACGGCAACTTTAATATAAAAGAGTGCAAAATAAATGTTTTTTTATTTTTTTATTTAACCGTATGCAGAGTGGAGTGTAGCTATCTAGGAAGATATTCTATGAAGGGTAATTGCCACCTCCCGTCGGAAGCAGGTGAATAGTAATATTTATTTAAGGGGTCTTAACTTTTTTTGAATCCACAGACCTGCATCATAATAGACGATTCATATTATAGATTAGATTACGAACAGGTTAAATACTGTGCCACTCATTGAATTTAATATTTTGCAGATAGATCCATTTACTCTGTGCGGATTGTGGTTAGTAAATCGAACGTTACAGTCTTCTATTCTATGTAGAGTAAATCGTCATAGCCTAATATTGTAATACTGCTGAACGACCTTTCAACACTTTAATTAGGGACCTATCGTTCGAAAATAGCAGTCGTTTCTACAACTATTCTTTTACATAAGTTAAACATTTTTTTCACGTACTGTGATCACAGTGAACACTAATTTTGACCTAACGATAGTTTGAAATATCGCAATATTCACATTTTGGTATGTAAATAGTTAAATATTTATTATTTAAAGAGCAAATACATTTGACATGGCAGATTTCAATAAATACCCAATTGTGTTTGACTGCGTCAAAATGACGAATGTAGATAGAAATATCGAGTTCATAGATCATTAGGCGACTGTATGAAATAAAATTATCTATAATATATATGGTATGTTATTTTATTGCCCAATTGGTATGTTCTTGACAATAATATATCATCAATTCCTGCTTATAGAAAAGAAGTAAAAAACCCTTGAAAAAATCAATCACGAAATGGCAATTTCTTTGATTTTTGTGAGGGTTTTTACATAATTATACTTTTATGGTGTGCTACTTCATTATAATTGAAATTACATTATTGGATTTTAAAGAGAAATTACAAAAACCCAGTAAATATTTTGGAATTTCCAAGCAACACAGAATAGCCTAAAATTTGGAACAATCCTGTCCTTGCTGGAACACCTTGTAGGTACTATTTTTTTTTGCTTTTGCAAAAATTCAATAAGTTCTTATTATTTTGTTCCAATTATTATTTTAGAGGAAAAATGAATGCTGAGATTATAAAAAGAGATGCTGGATTCACCAATTTTCCCATGTCGTGCAGCCTATGGAATAAATAAATAAATTTAAAACTCAGTTTTTTTTACTTTTAAATTTTCTTCTTAGAGAGACTTTACTTATCACTTTACTAAGTAAATGAGAGAAAGGTGTGTTGCCTTCTTGCAATCTAAAGGCTGTGATTGCACCTACACTAAGATTCTTCTAAACCAGCTTAAAGTTTATGGTTTTAGAAACACCTAACTGAAAAAACTTTGAAAAACTGGTTCTAGCTTGGGTTTTGGTTATACAAAACTCAAGTTTAAGAATAATGTGAACTACACACATAATAGTTAACTTTGATAACTCTACATATTTGTAATCTTGATATTAGCAACTAACTATTGACAAACGTAATTTTTTTTGCCTATTAAGATGTTGGTTTTGCAAACTATGTCTATGGTGGCACACCCCAAAGAGGGGAGAAATGTGTGTTTGGATTGATTCTGTGATATAAAAATATAGGCATCTGTCCCACAACCCTTTACCTTCAATGATAATATAAAGGAGGTTTGTCAGTGGAGGGTATTTTAGGCTAATAAAACTTCTACAAAAACAATGACGTGAGTTCTCAGCTTTGTCCCTTAACATCATAAATCCTAATACATATTTCCCTGTATAAACCCATAAGGTACTATAAAGAGTTGTTTTAAATTTCTCAAATTCCTGCAACTTTTTGCAGATTTTTTGCACTTGAACGGTCCCACAAAATCCACCTAAAGTTCCCATAACTTAACTTGGCCTTATAATTAGATGGCATATTGGTATGTCTTACCTGCAACGGTGAATCTATCCATGTAATTAATCAAATTTACGTAACACAATACGGACACCGAAATCCATTCCTTGAATTTAACATCATGCCAGGAACGTCCGTGGTCGCCATTCTCCTCACTTTCGCGCACCAATTCCGCCTGGGAATTATTCTGCTCCATGATATTTAGCTTTTTCAGTACTAAATTCGTACTTTTCTCTATTTTCTCTGACGGCATCGCTGTAGCACTTCGCTTCCACTATCCACGCGACAACCGGCCGAATGACGAAAATTTGAAATTCCTTCCATGCTGGCGGTCTCTGATAGCGCATGTGCAACCAATCACCTGATGAATGCAAAGACCGTCGATGACGAATTGTGTGACGTTGCCCAATCTTTGATAATTCTATTTTTGGGGGTGTAATATTGAACTTATTATTCTTTGATTTGTACTTGACCTTTGTTTACTCGACTATGCCACTGTTCAGTGCAAATATGTTAGTTAAAGAATAGGATTTTTATACTTCTTTCAGCTGTTTTCCCTATGCATTTATTCTTTTTGTTATGCACAACCACAAACACAAAACAATCGAGTTCGTTCAAATGAAATTTGCCTCTTTGACATTGACAAGTAGATTTGACTTTTAATTGGCAGAGATTTTTTTTCTACAGAAATATAATTTACAACTAACATGGCGACGTAAGTAGGCCTTTAAAGTTAATTTAATAGGAAATAAAACTATTCTCTAGAGTACAATTTATTACCTTAATAACTCATCTATTGGAACTAAATAGCATACAAAATATACGAGTTTATCCTAAAATAACTTCGTCTCCACTTGATGTATAAATAATAATTACATCATTTTGTTTGTCATGAGAAACTTTATTATGCATATAGCATCTGCATAACGTCATCTGAAAGAGGATTCCTTGACAGTGACTGTAGAACAGCTGATTTTATGTTTTTTTTTTCAAAAAATAAAATATGTCAAAATAAACAAATTACAATCAAATTTAAAATAGTGTTTTTCTCAAATTATTTATAATTAATGTTTAGAACTTAATAAGGAATTTTGTAGCTATTACAAAATGAACGAAGAACCAGGCTTAGAAATACTGCATAAGCTTGAGAAGGTAAAATTCTGTCCCGTGTTTAATGAATTTAAAACTTACAGAAAATCACACCTATATTAAATAATACACTCTACTTGCCACAATTTTGTTATATGATTTTAAGTTTTCATCAGTTGAAAGTCTAATTAGGAGAACATATTTCAATAACTTGTAATATAATGCGGTCTTATCCCAGGTATTGGGGTAAGTGTACTGGCGCCAGTCCATGAATTGGAGTTACTGACTACGACAATTAGAGCCGTAGTTTAACTGTTTTGACTTTATGTCTATTACCCTCTTAAATATCAGTTTTTCACGTCATGAATTGAATTAATATAAACAACGCAATGCAAATAAAAATCTACAAGCTTCCTAATATGCTTAGTCATTTTAGTGTGTTTCTTTCATAGCATATTTCATCAACACTATCCATAATCAAAACTTTTAATTTTTCCCTACCTAAAAAAACTTGCCTAAAAATTGTTTGATACAGTAGCAAAAGGCCATTATTCATGTGTACAATTTGAAGTAAGATTAATAATATTGAAATTTAATTAAATACATGAAATGTAATAAAATACATACATATTGTATGTATACTAATTTACAGGAACAAACAAATTTATCCCTATTACAAGAACGTTTATCCAAGAGTGCCCAAATTACGAAAGGCATTGGCACCATCTTGAATACCTTTGATCAAAGATTGTCCCGATTAGAGGAAACAATTCTACCAGTATATAATGAAACGGAAAGCCTCCAAAAAGCTCAATACAGTATCCTTTTATTGCTTCTAAATATATTATTACCAGTAGATAGATAAATATTCCTGAAATTGGTCCAGATATTGATTGCACTTTACAATTACTGGACAATGTGATTGGATATTATGAAGTCTCCAGCAATGTAGAGCATGTAATTGAAAAAGGGCCTGGAGAAGGAGGTATTGATTTGGATAAATACATTGACGCTCTTAATCGATTGTATAATGCCCAAAAATATTTTGAAAAAAATATTCCTCAGAGTGTTGAATTAATAAATGTGGTATGTTAATGTTGATAGAACTTACGTTCTAACTGCAAAAGTTATGTTTTAGTCTTCATTCTTCCACAAAGGCAGTGATAAATTAAATGCAGAGTTCAAGATAATTTTAGACAAATATAACACGCCTATACTGCCAGTAGTTTTGCTTGATCTTATTAATTTTGAAGGTAAAATAAAATAATCTCTAGTAATACTTTTTTATTATAATAAAAGATGTATCTTAGAATCCAAAGAAACTAAAGCCCTTCCTAAACAAATACCCCCCGAAGCCAAGGAACAACTGATAAAGATCTCTTCTTGGCTTTTCAGTCATAACAGGGATGAGTTTTTAACAGTTTACGGTAAAACTCGGGGAAATGTTTTACAACGTTCCTTGAATATGTTGCGCAATCACCAAAAGTCTGTTAGTGGAGGTAGCGTACACGGTACCACTAGCTCACCAATGCTGGTAATAAATTATTAGTAGAAATTTAATTTGGGTAGTAAAGGTTTTTAGAAGTCCAAATTTCCAAATCGGCATGAAGCAAAACGACAACACTCCACTAGGAGGCTGCAAGCATTTGAGAGGAAAGCAAATAGAATGTTTCTGAGGGCTTCTCAAACTTTGGAACATTCTACTGGGTTGAATTTGGGAACTAGAAGAGCATCTCATTTAGGTAATGAAAATTGGCAACAATTGTTTAACAAATTCTTTTTAACCTTTTTTTTGCCTGCAGATACTTCCTATAGTGGCGAAGAAGTAGATAACGAACAAGAAATGGAAAACTATTTAATTTGCGTAATAGCCATACATAAACTAATGCAAATCGAACAGCATTTAATGAAAGATATTGTAACCCCAACTCATCGACCTCAAGTTTTTGAGCTTATAGTCAGAGAAGCCATGGATGCTTTAGTGCAAGAAGGAGAAGTAATTTTAACATAATAAAATGTTTGATGAATCAAAAAACATTTTTATAGATCATTGTCACAAGAGCCAAAAAATGTATCCAACGACACGAATTTGGAACTGTTTTAGTGATTTTTCCAATATTCAAACAACTCCGCTCCCTTAAACCTGACTTTGAAAGAACTATTGAGCAGTGTGATTTGATTGTCAAGCAAAAGTTTGAAAGTATTCTATTGATGCTTCAAACCACAGTAATGTGTTTACAATTAATTTACTAAATTATTATTACAACTGTATACTATTTTTAGGGAGCTAAAGCTTTAGAGGATTTCATCGAAAGTCTGAGGTCAGACTCGGTCACTCAACTTCCACCTGATGGCACTGTCCATGAATTGACAAGCAACGTGATTATGTTTCTTGAACACTTGCTCGATTACAGTGACACTATCGGGATTGTATTGGTGCAAGATTTGAATTATGCTAAGCAGCTTGAAAAATTAAAGCCTGCCGATCAGAATAAGGCTTTTATTGGTTTATATATTAGTAAGCTTCTATTTTCATAATATAAATCGCACTGTTGTTGATTTTTGCAGAGAAGGTTCTAGTGCAGTTGAATCATACATTGATAAGTAAAAGTGAACAGTACAGTGACGTGGCTCTTAAAGCCCTTTTTAGGTTGAATAATAATAATTATGTGTTAAAATCATTGCAAAGGAGTAACTTATTGGAACTTTATTTGATTGCTGAACCGAATTGTGAACAGTATTATTTCGCTTCTATACAAGAACATAAAAAGGCATATTCCCAATGGTAAGTAATTTGTTTTGTTATATACCTGAAAATAAAAACCCGATGAACCGGTTTTTATTAATAGCTATTCTGTAATTTCTTCCCATTGTAAGGCTAACTCGATGGCAAAACTTAACAATACTGTAGACATTTTAATTCGATCATAGCCAAACATTGACATTTGCATAACACTTCTTATGCCTAAAAGTGTCAATTCTAAAATTGCTGCACTTATAACAAAAATTATTGTATAATATTCATTAATAAGACACAAATATTTTATTTATTGTTTGTCATTTTACTTTTTTTACTTTGCCAATCTCATTATTAACAAAATTTTCATCCTTGACAATAATGAATTTGTTCTAAAAACATTTTTAGCTGGAATAAATTACTAAATTACATCGAATGCGACGAACCATTTGTCCATGGCGACAAACTAAAGGACAAAGAACGTGCCGTTATAAAAGACAAATTCGCAGGCTTTAACAAAGAAGTTGAAGATATCTCCAAAGTTCAAAGAGGCTATTCTATACCTGATATTGAATTAAGAGAAAGTATTAAGCGAGACAATAAAGAGCTTATTATTCCAAAATATAACGCCTTTTTCAATAGGTAAAAGTAAACGTAATTAAGGGTGTTTTCCTGAAATTGTTTTTTAGGTACGGAGTATTAAACTTCACCAAAAATCCTGAGAAATACATGAAACACAAACCAGATGAAGTGTCTGCGGTCATTGACAGATTTTTTGATGTAGCTGCTTAATGATAAGGGCTCAAATTCTATTATTGTTAGACATTATATTATATTGATATCCATAAATGATACTATTTTCTAAATAAAAATGATTACTAATTAGTACTAGTTGTCATAATTAATGGCCTCAATCTTTTTAAAATAACCCCAATATCCAGCAAATTGTTTCCAATACTCGCTGCTTCTTTCAGTTCCTGGACCTCATCAGAGGAAAGAACCAGACTAGCGTCAAAATCTCAAAACATTTTCAAATATTTAAAAGTCCAAATCTTAAAAAAAAATAACTTACCAACAACAGATTTCTCGTCATGGCTTATTATAAAGTCTATGGATGCCTCTTTTACTTTAATACTAGCTATAAACAATTTATTATTGAAATGCTTCTTAACACTGACTTTAAAATTAAAATTCACAGAGTATTGATGAATTGCTTTGGCAAAATTCCTACTAATTTTTTTTAACTTTTTTTGCTGATCCTTTTTTTCAGCATATCCTGAAAATACATTTAAATGTCAATGTTTTGAATTATGAAACAATTAAAAGATAAATCTCAGAGTACATACCTTTTTCAGTATCAGCCAACATATCTGTTAACTTACATAGTTGGCTCTTATATTCTTCTATATTTGCTTCAGACATTTTTTCTCTTTCCTCAATAATTTTGTGTTTTTGCCAATTTTGTTTGGCCTCAAGGCGCAATTTTAGTATCTGTTGTTCTGACAATTCTTCTGAGATATTACATACTGCCTTTATTGGCTGCAACTCCTTTGCATTTAATAGGTTAATTGAATATTCAAGATCCTTTCGGTTTAAATTTCTTAGTCGTTCTGTATCTTTAAGAAATATTTTGGTCTGATCTGAAGTTTGGAAAGTTCCTACATAATTTGCAACAGCTTTTCTTAACTTACCTAATGGAAAGGTTTCTGTGAGATTGTCCATGTGTCCCTCCTCGTATTATGATAATACAATCTTTAGAATAAATTATTGTCAAATTTAACACTTCTTCAATTAAAGAAAAAAAATTCTTTTGTACTAACAATTTCAATTTCCGTTGACGGTTTATATTTAAAAAATTAACCTCGAATAACGAAATTTATTTGACAAATGACAGAAATAGATAAATACGTAAATATGTATTCGTTTCAACCACAAAAGGATCCGATCAGCAGTCTGTCTCATTCACTCGTTTCGAGGCTAGTGAACGGAATGTGAATCGAATAAACACTCAGAGTACTTGGAATTTATCAATCATTAATGCCCTTCACAAGAATTCATTTGAAAAAAAATAGCGACACTTCATTTTTACAATTTTATTAAAAAAAAAAACATATTGAAAACGTCTAAAAACTTAGCTTAGGTCAATGGCATTTTCAGTGCTTTACTATCCTCGATTTGCCAATTTCTTATGCAAATGAACAGTCTCAAACTTAATTTTAAATTTAACATAACACTGCATTTCCAAAGAAATCAAAACAAAAAATCTTCCCAATTAAACTTTTTTCTCAACCCATAGAATTTGTTTTACTGATAAAAGGAGCTGATATCTTTCCTAATATAGAGTGACATACGTCACAAACCCTGGATGGTCTATTATTGGGGCCTGAAAGTACCACTTTGGTGACACAGTCTGTGCAATATATTTGCCCACAATGTCTGCAATGCTGCTTCATATCAGAGCTGGTTAATACAGTAGCACACAAAGGACATTTGTTAATGTCTTCTTCATGCTCCCATCTGACTTCATGAACTTGTTTACACATTTTTCTGAGTTTGACCTAGAAACTTTATTGCTTGAAGAAATAATTCTCTGAAGCATACCTGCAAAATTTGAGAAAATATAACAGTTTTCTGGTGTTCAGTTTCACTGGTTTTAAGTTGTTCTTGTAGATTTTGGATTTTGGAGCGAAGTTCTTCATTTTCAGCTTTCAGTTTTTCCTATAATAAAAGTTTCGAATATATGCCACATTTAGGAAAATAGCTGTTAAATAATTGAGCCTGGATTCAGCTAAAGATGTTTTTTGTATGTTTTTGCATTCATAAATGGTTTACAGAAATGTCTTTAGCTGAACCCCACTTAAATTGTAACAAGATTGGCATAAGCTTACCATGTCATTTATCAGTAATATTTGTTTGTTTTTTCCTATTGGATTAACACTCTTTATAAAATACTGTTTGTTTTGACTCTCTAGGCTTGTCTTATGAATTTGGCTACTACTGAAATTTTTACCAAAAGAAAAATATTATGGCTTTATTTATTTCTTTATAAAATAGCATATGAGCTATCAGTTATGAGTTAAACTGAAAATATTATAGCTTTCAAAGTTGTTAAAATTAAGAGATAAGCCTGATTTTTAGCAACAATGAATAACCAATAACCTTGGTAATGACAAGACAGGTATGTGTTTGGATTCATCTTGAGTTTCCCCTCCTTGACTATCCAATAGTATAATACTGGAATCAATATTGTAATCCTTATTGTTAACTTTTTCTATCCTCTCATCTTTTTCAATTTTTACAATAATAAAGTCTTGCTCATTTTTCTGTAAAACCTGATGCAATTTCACCCACACCTTTGATGGCTCAGATTGAGGTTCTAGAACAAATCTTAATATAGCAATTTTAAGTATTACATCTTAATTTTTTTTAATTATTGATTTAAGAGTATGTTAATATAATTTTGGATATTACTTAGTTTCTTTTGGAAGCTGTCTTGTTTTTGAGGAGTTAAACCACCCATTACTCTACATTTTTTGCTTGAAGTGTAATGGGTATAATTAAATATAGTAGGTATGGCATGGTCAGCTAATTTGCGAGATCCATCTTGTCTTACTTTCTCCCACATTTCAGGGGCAAAATGCACCTAAAATATTGTACATATTTATTTTTAATAACAGATAATATCTTAAATAGTTGTTTGAATGTTATTATAAAGTATATAATACAAAAAAAGCAATTTTTGAACTTGCCTCACATAAGCAGGCACCTTCAGAAGGTATCCAGTTACCTCTCTTTGTATTAGTAATCCATTGTTGTCTTCTTTTTGGATCTTTTGGAAATTTTCTCATCAAGAAGCCCTTCGCAGAGGAATTTCTGCAACCCAAAGCAGAACATCCACCCATTAAATTCAAATTTTAGGTACAGTTTAGAAATTTAAAGTAAATAAATTAAGTTATGTATATTTAAATCATACAGGAAAAAATAAATAATAGAATCATAGAAAATATTTGGAAAATTTAAATATTACAATATACATAACCAGACTAAATTTGTGGAAAAATGTAAAACGTTCATCGATCAGATGTCTGTCAGCGTAGGTGTTCATTGACTGTTAATTGTCAACTGTTCAGACATAACTTTAAAGACTTCTAACTATTACAATTAAAACAACATTAATTATTTATTTGGTTGGTCAAACTAAATTAAATAATAAATAATTTTTTATTTACGTTAATTTTGTTACAGGACACATGCCATATAGCGGCTTGCTCGACTTAAAAATTATTGCGGCAATACGCGTGCTTAGAACTTCTATTTCTGTCTAATTCATTGTAGAAAAACAAAGATATTTGATTTAACCGACCATTTTACCACTCACAAATATAGGCATCACGATGCCAAAAGGTGAACTTACCATTTGTTCAAAATCCTACGAAATTATGCGCTTTCGAATTTTTATTTCTTTTCATGTGTTTTGCGTTTAAATGAAACACTGCTACATTAAATTAATCAGAACCTTTATTAACTTCTGAGTTCCTTAAATAATAAGCAGTCTAATTATACACAGAATCTGTATAAAGACTTCAATAAAATTTAAACATCACATAACAAAATCTTTTCCTTCAACAAAACAATCTCAGTTCATCGGGGGCTCCTTACTGAAATAAGGAGCCGAACTCTTGACTAGCAGAGTGTGACACACGTCACAGACCTTTGACTGTCTCATATTAGGCCCGGACATGACCACTTTGGACACGCACTTTATGCAGAATATTTGACCGCAGTGTTTACAGTGCTGCTTCACCTTGGAAGTAGTCAATGTAATGCGACAGGAAGGGCATTCTTCAATGTCTTCTTCGTGCTGCCATCGTACTTGGTGGTCCGCTTCGCGGATTTTTTCCAATTGAATCTGAAAGAGTTGATTAAGAGACAGTCACAATTAGTTAATATAATTAAAGTTTACCTGTAAACTTTGAGATAACTTAACAAAATCTCGTTGCACAGTTTCACTGGTTTCAAGCTCTTCTTGCAGGACATGAGCTCTAGTTCTTAACTCTTGAATTTGAGCTTCCAATTTTCTCTAGAATTAAAGTATTAAACGTTTTGTTTTGAGATATGGGTGAATTAAGTCAGAGCTTACCACACTATCTGTTAATTGTGTTATCTGCTCGTCTTTTTCTATCACATTAGCGTTTTTGGCTAAATACTGCTTTTTCTCTCGCTCTAGTCTATCTATTTGCTTTCTAGAATTAATTATCACACAGTACTATTAATCCTAATTGCTTATTTTTTGTCGTACTATGTTATAAACATTCAGATATAATTTTGTATATGCTGTACTTACCGTAATTGTTTAATTTCAAAATCTAGAGATTCTTCTACGACCTTTCTTTCGCGATGATCGTGCTCTAATTGGCTATTTAATAATACGATATTAGACTCAAGATTTATTATTTTTTCTTCGGCTGCCTCTTTACCGACTTTCGCAATAATCAAATCTTGATGATTTTTAAGTACCAACTCATGCAATTCCTAGGAAAAACATAAAATATTATGGTCAATGAATAGATATTATAGTAATATTCTAACAAGTGCAGAAAGTGAGTTAGGAATTATATTTATTCTTATAAAATAAATGTAACATATACTTCAAATTATGTTTGCTAAACAGTAGGTAAGATCCGTCTATACAAAGCCCACATTTGTCATTGCGACATGTTTCTTCGAGTTGAAACGTTCCAAAAAAACGTTTTTTATGAATTATTTTTTCTTTTATGGAATTTTCGTTGCTACTTCTACAATATATTTTAATTGCATGATACATGGTTCAACAAAGTCGACAATGAATGAAGCCTCTTTGTAGAAAAGTTTTAACAGTCACTTTCAGGTAATGAAAGCCGCTGTCTTTCGACTCGTAATTTCGGATGAAAATAAACAATGATTTAAGGATCAAGTACAAGCCTTCGCTGGTTTGCAAGTTTTAATAGTCATTTATATACAGAATGTCCCTGAAATGACTGTACAATGCTTGACCAAAAATTTCTGAACCAAAAATAAAGCACTCTAGACAAACTTACGTATGTATATATCATTCAACTCTTGAAGTTGTTAAGTTTTTAACAGAATAAGACAAAATGTTAAGGTTGATAGTGGCTTTATCTTTATTACATACATATAATATATAACCTGAACTAATTTGAACATGACGTATTTGATATCATATCAAAATCTAAATTAGTATTGTTCTCGAAAAATTTCAGCCTTTATTTTCGATCAAATTCTCTTGGTAATAGGAAATGTACTTTTTATTCTATCGGGGTATGTTTGCATAATGAAACAATTGCTTTGAATTCGCAACTTTTCTTCCATTTAAGTAAATCTGGAAACATCGTATGTATCATTTCCAAGACCGAACAGCTGTACCTTTTTCAAAAGGCAGGTAGTAATTTTTTTGTACGTTTTCGTACCAGTATCGCTTCGTAAATGATTCACTCGAATGTTAGTGCGACAATCAGCCAGACGTTCGTGGGCACGCTGCACTAATAATCGGGTTTTCTTTCGTTTGAACAACTAATGATCTACGCCGTTAGTATATCTATGGTTTAGTGAGTAAAAGTGGAAGTTGCTGACTTGATTCTGGCTTACCTTTTTGGCGATCGAGAGTGAGTTCTGATTGTTACTTCTTGTGGCTCAAAGTTAAATTTTGTCAGATCAATGAGAATGACGTAATTAAAATTGTAGTTGACAGTCGAAATTATTTGCAATTTTGGCTTGTTTGAAAGGTATTTAAAACCAGCTTTAAATATAGCCGAAAAAAGATATAGCCGCTTGATTTGCTGCAAAAATTTTAAAAACTTTTTCGAGAACTAATATTTTTTTTTGTGGTTCAGGTCTCAACTGTGTACGTCTCTGCTTCGAGTCGAAATTAATTCCAAAACTTAAACCATTTTGAAGATTTTTTTTCACGAATTAATATTGATTTGTTTTCAGGAATGAATAGTGATTTTTTTTCAGGAAGCAAACTTTTTTTTTACAGAAATTAATTTTGAATTTCTTACAGGTCTAATATTGAATTTTTTATAGGAATTAATATTAAATTTTTTACAGGAATTAATATTAAATTTTTCAGCAACTAATATTAAATTTTTTACAGAAATTTATATTGATTTTTTTTGTGTTTCAGGTTTCAACTGTACTTTGAGTGGAAATGAATTCTAACTGTTTGAAAGCCTAAACTTTCACTGTTTCAAAGATATTTTTTTGGTCTGTTAAAATTTAACACACCGAAACATATACATATACGCTGTATATTATTTCGTTTCGCTTATCATTACCATGGTTAGACCAAAGGGTTGTACGCTCGCAAAAAAAGGGTGAAAAGTTATTTGAAAGATTGTTGAAACCTAAGGAACTGTTTAAATAAGACGACGCGATTGCCACATTGATTTGGATTTAATAAGCCACAGGTCTTAACGTTCTGGATTCAGGTTTTAATAATCGCACCACACGTTTTAAGTAATAAAAATAAAATTAGTCATTCATACAAGAGGTAACAAAAATACAAACTATTATTTATGAATCACGTGCCATTGTTAATATTTTTACGTATTAAAAAAATCCCGCTGGCGTCAAAACATGCTAATTTATGTAGTAAACCTTAATTCCAAAATTGATGAAAATCGATAAAAGCGTTTAGCAATTATTTCTAAAAAAACGATATTAATTTGAGAACATTGGCACCCTGTAGCGGCAAACAAAGCAACATGGGATGTAGATAAGTTTGCCTAGAATGCCTTATTTTTGTTTAAGGAATTTTTAGTCAAGCTTTGTACAGTCATTTCAACTTTTCTGTGTAAGAAAACAAGGCTCTGCATCTGTAATTTCAGACGCAAAATCCCTGAATATCATTTGTTTAGTCAAAAACTCACCTCTACAGTATCAGGTAAATTAATAACTTCACTTTGCAGCTGTTGTGAATGAATGGTGTATTTGCCCAGGAGGTTTTCATTCTCAGTTTGTAGCCTAAAATATACAACTCAATTAAAAATCAAACAAGTATTAAATTACACAAAATAAATCACAACAATTTTAATTAAAATAGAGTTGTTATTATTTTGTTTTAATCAAATAGGAATTGAAATACTACATGCACGTCTTGTATAAATTCATCTGCTACCTAATGTCAATGTTAGATGTTGTATCGTAATAGTAAATGGCTTAATCAATGCTCTACGTTTACTGTTCACTGCTGATTGTGAGTTTTTGTTAGTGATCGTTTATTAAAAATAGAACTCACCTTCCTAATTCCTGGTGAATCCTCTCTCGATCTTTCGTTAATCTGATCAATTCACTTCTCATCTCTTTAGCTGTCTCTGAAAAATATTGTTGCAGTTCCTTTAAATCTTGCTCAGTACAATCCGTGGCCCTGGTAAGTTCCGCGACTTGTTGCTTGTTTTCTTCCCTTTTTTCATTCCATCTTTCTTCCATCTCCTTCCTGAAAAAATTATGTAATAACGCCAACTTTATTAAAACCACTTACGCTAACCTGAATCCTATTTCCTTCATTAAATCCTCCTTATGCCTTTCTGCTGCTTTTTCAGCCTCACGGACCTTCTTCATGAATTCACTAACATTTTGTTGCTCTTTAACTAGCTCGGCCTCATAGTTACTGCACATATCACACGATTGATTATCATTTTTACCGATTTCGAAGGACGTATTGGTGGATGTGGTGTTTTGCAGATTAGTTTTCTCCGGGGTTTGATTCTCAACTTTTAAACTCTAAAAAACAAATTTCCTTGCCGTTCGTTAAAAATTTTAAGCGCCTTTATTTACTTCGTTTGATGTATGCCCGCATTCTCGACATTTTTGAAGCTGCTCGTCAGTGGAGCGCAACTTCTCCTTTAATGCTTTTATTTGGTCCTCCAAAGGATCCACTAAAGACCTTAATAATTCAACATCTTCTTGTGACTAAAATGTTTAAAACTTTAGAGTCGTAGATTTCTAATATTGTTATAATACTTTTTCTGGCTTCTCTTCTTGGGAGCCTCCAAAGGCATCAAGTTTTTTAGCTATACCTTTAGTTAATGCGTTAATAACTGCACTAGGTGCCAAACTATGCTCCTAGAAAATCAAGTAAATTAAAACATAATCAGTTAATAAAAATATGATCTGACCTTTTTAAATTTCACTCTAAGATTATGATCAAAGTATCTACTAAACATTTTACAGAAGAAACACCTTGGTAGTGTAAAAAATGGTAGTTAACTGAAATAATTATACTTTTGATGCCCATATGTTTGAAGCAACAGCTCAGATAATGTGCAAATTACCTGATAAGCAAAACTGCTTAAAATGGAACATAAACCATTGGAATTCTAATAAATTATGAGGTCAGGCAACAAAAAATAAACAAAAAGGAATAATATTTATTTAATCTAACCTGATTGGAGGACTGCTGTTGTTGCTGTTGAAACTGACTATTTTGAAACTTTAGATGTTCGATTTCTTTTTGTGTATACTGTATGTACCTTTGCAATCTTTGCAAATCCTGATCATATATAGTTCTTGAAGAGGAGGATTCCTCCATAGTTTCTATCATACAAAAATTGATTTTACTTAAATCATAAAATGGCATATAATATATATGATACTGACCATGAATTAACCTTTGAAGGGATGCTATTTCTTCCTCAGCTTTACGTTTTTCCAATTCATAATCTGATTCTCTCATACTATCCACAACTAGTTGGCTTTTAAGATCATCTAATTCATTTTTTAATGTCTTAACCTGCTCTATTAGCAATTTATTTTCTTCATTTCTTCTTGACAGTTCAGCTACCAAGAAGAAAATACATTACATTAATTTTGGTTGAAACTTACATAGTAGATTTTTTGGAAAAGAGAATCTTTGAAAACATCTTTAAAATAGTGTTGCTGCAAATTGATTATTTGGAATCAGTTAATTAGTGAAAAAATAAATAATAAAGGAAATTTAATCAAAAGGGTTCATGAATAATTTTAGTATACAGAAATTTGTAACAGTAGGAAAAATAATAATGGGTATTTACACCAATCAACTTGACAAGAGTTTATCTTCAAACTTGGTTTATTGGTCAAATTCTTTAACTTGCAGTTTCTCTTTGGATTTCTTTCATTTTTATTAATTTTAACAACACATTAACAATCAAGCAGTAAATACTTGAAAGGTTGAATTATAAGTACTTATAAGACCACATATGTGATAGTATTAGTAATTGCCCCTTTGACCATGAAAACCTTATATTTATCACCTAAACTGAACTAAAAAACTTAAAAGTTAGCAAACAGGTTTTTAGAATTTTAAGTGAGCACAATTCCCTCCTTAATTTGTGACAAATAAGTATACTAAATTATACATTGTGATTAAGTAAATGCCCTCACCTTCTTTCTGCAAAAAGAGCTCCTTCATTTTCGCCCTTTGACTGTCGAACTCCTCCCTTGTTTTCTTGTTCTCATACTCGAGCAGCTCTACTTGTTTATAGGGGTCTAAAATACAAACGTTTTATAAATAAACCGATCAATATATTTTTATAAAGGCAAATAAAAAATTGTTAAGCAATTTTAAAGGGCCTCACCTTTCTCATTCTGTTGCACCTCAGTTTGATCCATTTCTGTGCAATATGGGAGCTGTTTTCTATAATAGACAACAAGTTGGGACAACAAAGTCGTCAATGAATTAAATGTAGCATCTCGTAAGTTTTTAATGAATATAATTATTAATAATTAATTTGCATTAATTACTTTTTATTTTTAATAATTTTTTATAACCTCTATTGTGTTAAAACCACATACTGTCAGCTGCCTGTCAACCAAAGAACCTGTCGAATAGAATTTACACTTTTTACAGCTAAGTACACTCCAAACTGAGATGAAAAAATTGAAATTACCAGAATTGAAGATATAAATAATGTTGATGCTCTATGTACTAAGAACACAGTAAAATTAAACTCATAGTTTTAAATAGATAAAATTATTAATCATAACATTGGACATTGAAAATATTTTATGTACATTGTCTACACAAAGGAAAAACCAGACAAGTCATGTCAATATCATCAAAACATCATTTCCCTCTTCAAATAATATTTAACAAATGACTATATAATCTATCTTTGTTGTGAATGAGGACTTGCTATATTTCTCCAGAGAAAAAACTAAAAGAACCGTATCGCTTAGTTCAATCCATTCGTCTGAAAAGTAAATACCCATCAAACAAAAGTCAAAAGAAAAGTTTCAACAAAAGATTTCTACCTGGAAGTTTAATTAGGGGTCAGTGAAATGTTTGTGTTTTGTGGAAAAAGGGACAGTTTCGCATTGAGAAAGGCATCTTTCTATGGGCAATAAAAGCACTAGGGACTCCGCACTCAGTGATCGAACGGATAGTGTTTTGCCCAGCCGTCGAAATCACTCGCAGAAGGTAAGGCGAAATTCCAGCTAACCTTTTCGTTTGTTGTGGTACTGCGTCATTCTATTCTAATCTTTTCGTGCTTTTTGCAGATAACTTCGAATCCCAACAATAATTTGAGGAGCTTTTTAAGAGTTGAAAGTCAACAGTCCACATACAGTGTATCCAAACTATGGTCCAGAATATCTAGAAGAAGGTGAGTAAATTTAAACAAGCACAAGCTTGTTCTTGTTTGTGTTCAACAAAATGGTGAATTAAGTGATACCAATGGAGATAGTTGGCATCTCATGTTACATGCATACACATAACATGCTTTTAGTTGCTGATTAACTCTTTTATTATTCAAGTAAATGTCTAATCTTTAGTTTTCAAATAAATGTTATTAATTGTTTGGTAAACGCAGTTGACCAAAGCCTGGATTAAACCCTTTTAAGGCCTTTATAAGAGATCCTGTCTGGGATCGTTTACCCTTTTAATAATTTAGGTCAAATACTGAAAAAAGTCCAGATAACTTTATAGGCACTTTCCATAGAAACGCTGAAATAAAATTTGCATTGGCTAATTCTTGGGTTTTTATGTAAATACCTCTTACTAACATTACTTTGACCCATCAGAACTTACTTGCCAAAAGCCAATATATATCAATAAATGGTACCAACAAGAAACTGACTTAGCCTGTCTATAAAAGTTTATGATCTTCCTATCTATATAGGAACAATTGGAGCTCCCAAAGACCAGTTTCAAGCCTTTATTATCTCTTTTCAATTCAGTTTACCTCTTCAGTTAATTGCATTTAGGTGAGAAATGTCAGGTAAATGGCATTGGGTTAGGGACTACAGATAATACTTACTATATCACCCTCTACTTCCCTTTGCTGAAACTTCACAAGTTGTGGAGAACCCTAAAAGTGATCCACAACAGTAAATAAATTAATAAGTGCACTTTAACAAATATATTGAACTATTAAAAGTCACTTTCATTAAATAAGATCAACAGGATACTCAAAAACCTCTGAGACAAGTATACTATTTTCCTATCTACAAGATTTTTTGGTATGAACCATAACAATTTTAATGGAATATATTTCACTTTTTTTTATATGAACTGCCGACAGCTGTCGTTACCCATGGAGTTGTCATGGGAATAGTATTAAAAATGCAGACTGTAACTAAAATCACATTCATGTTTTCTTTGATGAATGGTTTGAATTAATTTTTAAAGAATGTTTCTGACACTACCTACTACATAGGTATTGTCAACATATGAAAACCATTACTTGAACTACTTTCATAAATTATGATCTGTTAAGGGATTTTGGCACGTTAAAATACCTATGGCTCAAATTAAAAGAAATCACCCTCTATGTATAATTAACTGTAGTTCTGAAGACCAATTTTGAGCATTATCAGTTTTGTTCATATCATGTTACATATGTGATATGTGTCACTATTTTAACAGGAATTGTTTAATAAAAGTCAATTAAGCCACTCTGGCATTATTGATGCATTTTTGAACTTGATGTTTTGTTCTTTTGTGATTATTGTAGTACCACATTGTAATTGACATTACTTACTTCCATGTTGGTTTCCACAGAAATTTTGGAATAAAATCTGGGTATTGGTTATATTCTTGGTTTTTACAGCTATTGTTTTCAAGTTAAAGTTCATAGCACATTAATAATTTGGCCATAAATGTGCTGATTTCCTATGGAAACCAAGAGAGTGTTCAATGCATGCCATTTACATCACTGTTTCCATAAAACTTAATTTCTGGTCAGTTTGTCAGCATATTAGTAATTTGGCCATTATGTGAGATATAAGGTTATTGTTATTTTCAGTCTGCTATTGTTCAGTTGCCCTACTTCAAGATTTTCAAGAAATCAAAAAGAATGAATGAATTCACTTTTCCTTTATTGTATTTGAATTTCGATGTTCTGGAGAGTTTTTATAGTGTCATGTATAAAGGTAGATACTTACCTATTGAGTCATCCATTGCAGTTCGGGTTTTAAATAAGGTCTAGATAAGATCTTTAAATCATCCTGCATCTGTCTAATCTATATTTGTCCCAAACCTTTATTGACTGAAAATTGTAGATTTCAGTTGTACTTAGTAATAAAATCAAGCGTTTTAAAGCAGACAATGCCTGTGCATGTTAATATATACAAGAATTTCTCATTTTTTTTGCTATATTGTGTACCTACCTCTTCCTGACGTAAAAATCAGCACACTTTCTCTACTTAGCAATTTTTTTAGCCTGCTTTTCAGGAAGTGTAAAAATTATGTCAGCTCTTATCTCTATCATGAATTGGCATAAATATATCTGTGCTTCAAATTATTAAGGTCATGTTTAATCTCCTATCTTTAGCATGTCTGAATTATATGTTTATAATTTGCTATCTTTATATCCACAATATTGGTAGTGAGGAAAGTGCTACTTCCAAGAAAGGGTGCAAGTAGTTCTCCGCCAGAAAATTGATTAGTTAGTTCGGGTTAGTCCAGATTAACTCCCGATATAAGTGTCTATATATATCCCGAAGTTATACGATCAATGTATGATATATTAATTAGAAATACGGGAGTGAAATATTCTATTGAGGAGTGATAATAAATTGATTTGTAAGATGTTTTAGCAAATATTTAAAATTTTTCTTTCTAAGTGGTTGATTTTTATCTTTTAGACACAACAAGAGTTAAAAGTGATTAGTAAAAATTAATAGAATTTAGACTCAACAACACTCAATAATACATTCGCATTTTATTTTCGTTTTTCCAGCCGTGTTTTTGAAATTAAGAATCTTCTGACCTCCCCCTTAAAAGCAGTTTCTATTATCATGACCTCTGGAAATTATTTCAACATTCATCATTATACAAAGGTTAGAACAAGGTGTTAAAAAAAAAGATCCCCTGTGGACTTCTCATAAATTGAGTGAAATTACGAAGGAAATCTTATTGCAACGTTTACTGAAAATACCTATATCTTCTTTTCTTGTATATTTTGGATTTTGAGAGGTAAAAACAACATCTAGCTTATTTCATAGGAAGCAGCTATTCCAGCAAAAAATGCTACATTGGGCATGAAGGACAACTAGATATTTTCTGATGTTTCAGCCAATAGAGAGTGTTTAACAGTTAAATCCAAGCTTAACACATTGGACATTTTTAACGAAAGATTTTACTTACATTCGAAACCCAACAACAAATGCCATTATTATAGTCGACTAACATAATTCAATAATGTTTCGGCGGGTTCAAGGCCGGTCCAATGACTCCAAATTTACGACTTGATTTTGATAGACGTACAGTTCCTATTGTTCAAAGCCCTATCTAATTCAAGATCTAATACTCAACTTTGTTACGGACGTCACACTTTGTAAATTACACGAATTCTATGAAGATTCGCATTTAATTCGTATTCATAATGCTTAATCAAGAAGTGCTTTGTCTTATAATCTCTCAGCATAGTGTCGCTCGCTATTAAAATTAACAATGTAGTATTAGATTGATTGTTATTTGGGGTGAAAATAGGAAAAAGCTTAGACTTTATTACATTATTTGTGAACATTTAATTAAGTAGACACTTGAAGTGTGACTCGGTAGTTCGCTACAACGCAAAAAGCGTTTGTGCAAAATGAATATATTTAAAAGTTCATTGTAATTAATAGAATTTGGTTATGCACTTGTCCACACGTGGAGTACTTCACGTCAAGATAAAAGCTGTGTTTATATGTTTACGTGATATGTTATGAGAAATACTGGTATGAACGTATGCGTGTAGGATTATGGGAAAATTTGGGATTTCACGTGTTGTTATTTTTACGGCTGCGTCATATGAAAGTGCACTCACCCTCTCTTCCGCTCTGCCAGCAAACCTGAACGCATACATGTCTTAATAATCTAAAGTAATTATCGCAATGGTAATTGCAATTTATTTCGTACTTATTAAATGGCGGCCCCATTATGCCGTATGAGCGTACTGCCAAGGAAAATTATTGGAGTTATTTATATGTTGCCTTGAGCAAATCCCAGATGAATCGAACTTTTCCTGCTTATTTATTTTCCATGAAACATTTCAGTTATATGTTTATGTACGATTCAAGGAGATTTGTGTTTATTTTATTTCGGTGTTATATTAAGTGGTCGTAGACTTTTGCTGGAACAATGTTAGTGATAGTGCTTCTATTTTCAGGTGGAAAGAATCAACTTTGACCCTCCCCTACCAGTCGTGCAAAACTGCTTGGCCGGTAACACAACGTGAATCCCTTTTTTTGCCCGCGTTTCCAGTCGAAGTTCGTCATAAAAATTCCAATTACGAGAAGTTACCAGAAATAAGTAGGGGAGCTTTTGGAAAGATTTACAGGATTTTGGATTTGGAAAAGAACGAAATATTTGCTTTAAAAGTTCTTTCCAAGTCAAAGGTCAGCAAACTCGCTCGAGTAAACTTAAACAAAAATTAAAACTTTGCTTTGCAGATAGTAGAAAACGACTTAATTAATCAAGTCACTCAAGAAGTACAAATTCAGCGTGCTTGTGGCCATCATCCCTTCATAGCCAAGTGTCCGTCAAACTGGCAAAGTCCTAAGCACTTATACATAGGTAAGCATCACGAAGTTCTTGACCTTGTCAACTGAAAATTTCAGATTGGACGACCTAAAGCACGTTTTATAGTGAATACGCGTCGCTGTGAATAATAAACATGTAATTAGCGTTAAAATTGTGAATGATGTTTATAGAGTTTTTACGTTACAGCTACCGAGTATATCGAAGGCGGGGAGCTTTGGGAATTGTTGGACCATATTGGTGCTCTGCCTGTAGAAGTTGTACAGTTGTATGTTGCGCAGATAGCACTGGCGATAGGTAAGAAAAAAATGGTTTTAATGCGTTGAATGTTTGTTTAGGAATAGCAGAAAATCAGCTTTGATTTGATTTCTGGGACGCGTATGAAATATGTTTTCAATAACTACACCCCATTATTTCAAACAATATCTAGATATTACAGGATAATTAATCTATATTTTTAAGATTTATTTTTGGTGTCCAGTTATTTAAAAACAATTTAAAACCTTAAGGAAAAAAATTCAAAAACATTTGGAGATGTTTTTGGGGTACTGCATCGTGGGAATCTGGCGTGAAACTCTGTAACCTAAGTAAAAAGAAACACTTGTAACATCACACACTTTCCGTTGATAAAATTTAGACAAATAAATACAAATTCGTCATTGCAAAAATTCAATATACATTCTTTTCCTTACTTGTGTTACAAAGTTCTAAATCGGGTTCCACATCGTTAGGTCGTTAGGTCTGATTTTACTTTGTTCACGAAAAATCACATTAACTATGTTATAATCACGTATTAGATTAAATTTTTCTCTTTTATAAAAAATAGAACTTTATTCCCTATGTATCATACATACATTCAACTTAGACGATGGTATTACAACACATAACTTGGGAGAAAAGTGTTGCTTTTATTCTAGTTGGTTTATGATCATCATTGGTTACGTTCTATTTGTTCAACTAACATCTGCTTTGCTCTTTGCTATAAACAGAACATTGATAGCAGAAAAAATTAGATGCATATCTTTGGAGGAATGTGCTTTGTATTTTCTAAAATATTGATACCCTCTACTTCACTTTACACTTTAAATTATTTGAGGGAGTAAAAGTAGTACTTTCCTCCCTATCTGTATGAATAACTATTTACCCCTCCTTCATTCATCTTTTCAATTGACTATATTGGCAAATATCAATTTTTCAGATTTCCTTCATAACGCTGGTGTAATCTACAGAGATCTAAAACCGGAAAACATCCTCCTAGACGCAGATGCTAACGTTAGAGTAATCGATTTCGGTCTCTCCAAGTGGTTACCTCTCGGTCGCACCACCAGAACTGTATGTGGAACGCCCAAATACATGGGTATGACCTACTGATTTTCTTTCCCCTCTATTCTAGATAGTACCGTAACTGTTTTCCCTAAATGTAAAGGCTAGTAACTCGTCATCGTCGAGTTAAAACAGTTCATTGTCGCAGCTAGTGAGAGTAAAACCAAAAAATCATACACAAAAAGAGTTATTTCAGAATTTTTTACTACTCAGGTTTATCTGTGATTATCGTGTGATATAAGCTATTTTGCCGCTTGTTTTTTTAAAATATCGCTTGTTATACGAGATAAATAACTAGAAATGAACGCTCGATCTCAAGTTTTCGAACTCACCTTAGAAGGTAGACAGGCAGATGAGGCTGTCGCCAGCATATTTCACACAATCCTCTTTCATAGATGTTTAGGTAAATTTATGTATACTAATGAGAGCAGTTACTCGGTTAGCACTGTGGGCTTTACGGATGTTGACTGCGATTTCATCGATTTAACATATGTGTGTTGTTCGTCGAATACTCTCAATCGACACGTGAAGCAGGAGATTAGCAATTTCTCCGAGCAACTTCGGAGTAACGAATCCAGCGGCACGGGGCAGATTTCCCTGGAGTTTTTCCAACGCAAACCTAGCAGATATCTGTTCATTCAGCGTGAATGTATACCATGGGAAGTGTGGACAGTGCGTCTTCAACTTATAACTCTGGAAAACGAGGTTGAGCGGCAACTCTGTCGTGAAAGGGTTGGAGACCATCTTACCGACAAAATCTTGTATATTACCGACGTGATGAACAGGCATGAGTATTTGCCGAAATTACCGTCCAGGACTGAAGTGGATGAGGTGTTCGATTCGTCTTATCCAGACGTGCAGCCGTATTTGTTTAAAATGAATTATTCCATTTCCGGACCTTCAAGCGCGCCCACTGTAGGATCGACCATGAGGAAGTTTATCAGGGAGAGTCTTAATTTGTAAGAGGGTATTACAAGGCTGGACATAAAGGGTGGTGTTTGTGTGAAATGCGTAGTTGTTCATCATAAACTAGAAACCCACCCTATATTTTCCCATCTTGAAGAACAATTGTACAATGACAGGTTTGAATCCAAGAAAAAATCCGAAAAGTTCATAATTTTTATGCATATTTTATATCTTTGAAATCTCACGTCGCTTCTCCAATGATCACTAAAATGAAATATAGAATTTTTCCGGGTTTTGCATGTTAGAGAGAAAATGTTCGGGGCATTCCCCCACAGTGTCTATTTCTAGCCGAATAAAAGACATATTTGAAAAACAGCTTAAGTAAATATTTTTCCAAATGTGTCTACGGTTCTACATATTCATAATCGTTGTGATAATCGTAATTTCCATACGTCACTCCCTTGTTGCTAGTCCATTGCGTTTTCCTGCCCATATGAATCACCATGTTACTTAACTAGATTTTTTTACTTATAAATTGCGTAGGAATTGTAAGTTTGAAGTTTGAGTAGGAATTATTGAGATGCAGTCCAATTTAGGGATTCGATTTATCAAGCATTTGGTTTTTGATAAAATTATTCCTTTGGTCTAAACATAGCATCATCCAGGTATGTCTGAAAGTATTATTGTTTAGTCAGAGATATTAGGTAATTTAGATTAGGTTTGCGTATGATCTGTTTCGTTTTTTAATTTTTATTTTTTCCTATAATCATCACGTTTTTGCTCGTTTACCCTATGTTTCAATCGATTTTAGGATTGTAATTCTTAGTCTAGGATTCTTTGATTTATTGGTTATAATAGTAAGATCGTTAGGGTTGTTGAGGTGGTTTTTTCGTTGTAGATGTAGGAACGGGTACTTAAGAATGGTAAATTTGTTTAATCAATGTTTGTATGTTTTCTAATATATTATAACCAGTAAATCCTCAAAAATTAACCGTTTGTTAAGTGTTTTTTGTTAGTATTGATTTGCATAGTTTAGGTGCTGAGATTTGCGGTAGTAACGAAAAACGTCTTAAATATTCCAAATTCAGAAGCACTTTAAATCCTAGGGTTTTTTTTAAATTATTTACATTTGGAATTTTTAGCGTTTACACAGAAGTAGGTATAATGAATATGAAGTAAGTATATATAATTACAAAATTAATTTTATTATTCTATATTCCTTTTATTTACTGCTGCGTAAACCTTAAAAAACCCAAATTGTTTCTTTCAAAAATCTTCTATTCAATGCAAATTTTTTGCCGCAAATCTCAAATTAACTTCAATGTAGATTTCAGTATATTAGTTTAGAATGTAGCTTATACGTATTTTCGTTAGTTCTGAGTACTCATGCTCTAAAATTTCTCCATTTTCTTATCTTTTATTAACTGACATTCGAAATAATTTATATAAATAATTATTTATGTTCCCATTATTAAACATTAAATTCTAGTGTTAGTATTTATATTTTTTACACGATGATTATTTATTTACTTTAACAATCGCAGGTGTGTTTGATTTTCCAAGTGTTTGAGCGAATTTCCCATACTGAGGACTCGTGTGAAACATGCCGAACCTTCACTAATTCGACCATGTAAAATCGCTTTGAGGTTGATTATTCCTGCTCCTCATGGGTAGCAGCTTAGTAGTTTCCAATTATTATTACTACTATATCCACGAAGACTTAATACACCTAAATTAAGCATAAGAGCAACCCGTAACATAAGCGGTATTTTAAAGTTAATTCTCTTGAGTAAACTACTTTAGTGTAATGTGATTTTTCCAATGTAAAAGTATATGTAAGGCACGTTCTTAAGCAAGTAATACACGAATTTTTAAAAGTAACCTTAGCTAAGGTACGTAAAGTTGTATGGTTTTTACGCGTATATTTTATAGTGCAATATACCCTGAGTGTTGTTGCGATATATAACGCTATAGTGAGCTAAATAATTTAAAAAGCCATATTTATTTGGTAGAGGATCTTACATAAGAGTACAAGTGAGTTTTGTTTCGACAAGTACAGGAAGTGTGACACTTTTAATATTTCAATGAACTCTGCTGCTTAAGCTTGCTCCAAATAACTGCATGTTTGAACCAAACTTGCCTGAGTAAATTTTCGAAATGAGTGTGTTCAGAAAGAGCTTTATTAATGAATTAGAGTTATTTGGAGTTGACGTTACACTATTAAATACACCATCAAGTTCAAATAAACCCTGAAACGTTAGTGATGTAATTTCTTTCAATTTTTTACAAAGTATGTGTAAAGATATAATTATTATTGCTACAGAATTAAATACACATAATTTATAATTACAATAATAAAAACACGTAGCCTGTGTAAATATGTCTCTGTAAATATCTTTATTGTAAATACTTGTGAATAGTTATAGTGATTCGATTTATTAGTAGTTATGTGATTTTTATAAAAAAATTGATATGAGAAATAAATAAATCTTATTTATGCTTTTGCGTATTTCTTAAAAAGTGATAGTGGTGTGAAGTTTAGTGATAAAATATTACAGGTAAGTTGTTTTTGTTTCAGCTCCGGAAATTTTGCAAATGCAGCCGTACGGACACTCAGTGGACTGGTGGAGTTTAGGGGTTATCGCTTGCTTGATGTTGACTTGCAAAGTAAGTAGGGCTAATTATTTACTTAAAAAGGAGGTTAAAACTTAAGCGTTATTGCCCAAATTAAGAGATTTGTGTTTTTCCACCAAGTTTTATGTGGAATCAATCAAATCAAAAGAGTTGAACTTCTAAGTTAGATGAACCAACTTACATTTATCTTAGCTATCAATAATTTATCTCCATAGTGAGACTGCACCTGTAATAACTCTTAGTTGCACTTTCCTCGTCTCTTCGAATTAAATTCTTCATTTCCTTTCCCACTGGCACCACACTGACCGTCTGATGACCGATCAATCTTCATAAAAAAATCTGCATCGGACACAAACAGCGGTACTTACATGCAGCATCTTCAATAGGGCCATTTTCAGAGACGCATTTTGCTTTTTTTTCTTTATTGGTAGGTACAGTGTGTGCAGAGAAGGACTTGAGAACATTTTAAAACCAATAGAGGTTTTCTTGAATTACTTTTGAAATAAATTTTGACTATAAGATTAACATTAAAATTCTACTGTTTTTTCTTTTTCTATTCGTCCGGATTTTGGTATTTTGGTGAACGAAAATGTAGTGAAATTTACGGTGATGCCAAACCTGGACGGCCATTGCCCTTTCGACGATTTGCATAATTTTTATGAGCCATCAAAGTGGAAAGTATTACGATAAGTTATTTTTAAATCGTAATTTATGCATTAATTTTTTGTTCAGATATTTTCAATTCTAAATTCGTAGAACGATCGATGAATTCCAAACTTTAAGTCATTCTTAAAGACCGTTTATCCGCCAAATTGTCTACATAAACAAACTGTTCTTGTTTTAGAGAAATTTAATTCGCTTTTTCTTCTATAGATAATCTTCAACATCTTTAAATAATTTAATTATTGTAGTTATAGTAATGTGTAGTTATAATTACTGTCATATGTGGATGACACGTAAAAGATTTGGGAAAATTTGGAATATACAACAGAAATAACGCTTATCTTTGGGTTTAAATCCTAACCGTATAAATTTCTCCGCCACTGGCAAAGTACCAGCAGGATGGACTAACCTTGCAGCATTCCACAGGACGCTGACTCTTCTCGATCTTAAAAGTGAGATAGAGCCTATATCTACCGGATGATGTCCGAGCTTATTTAATATTTATTTAATTATTCTTTAATGGTCAAACAAATTTGCTTAATGTCTGCAGAGTCGGAGATGGTTATAAATAACGAACACAACCATAAGGTCCCACAAAATCGTTGATTAACGATCGGAGATGTATAATAGAGCCTTATACGGCCTAATAACCATTTGGCTGTAGGTTTACGTTGTCAGGTTATATGCGTCCGGTGGTTCGATATTGGATTTTGTGCTGTTTTGATGGAAAGTGTAAAAAACGTATTGAAAAGTTAAGAAATTAAAAAAAAGGCGTTTTGTTACATAATTCCGAGATATACGTTAAATAAGCTTATGGTTTACTTACCATCAATTTATTTTTTGCTGTTTTCCAAAGTTTTGTCTACGTTTCGATAATTTTTGGAATAGTCGTTCTTAAAAAGAGGGATGTAATATCTCATTTAGTGAGGACCGAACTCAAATTGGTTTTCAATGCACCTGGACTTCAGTTGAGGTAATTAACAACAAACGACTTTTAAAACTCCAAGGAGTCTTTAAAGTTTAAAATATTCTCAAAGTGCTCTTTGAACTTCTTAGAATTTGTAAATTGTGAGTGAAAGGGTGTTTCCCTTAGATTCAAATCTGTATGTTAAATTAAATTGACCCTATTTTTTCAAGTAAATGACCTGATTTATCCAAAAAAATCTTACCGTAGAATTGAAATCAATCGATATAAGCGAAAAGTACCATCTTAAAAAAATAAAAACTCTCCTAAAAATTAGGGTTTTCACTATTCTCGGGACTTAACGTCTCAATACCTCAGGAATCTATGATTTATATTACCTTACAAATACCTCTCAATGAGCTCTACAAGTATACATAAACTGAATTACAATAACTCTTAATTTTTAAAATACTATATTCATATACGATAAATATTTTAGCAATTTTTAAGATTTCTCAAATTGAAAGTTCAGGTTAGTGGTCCATTTACATTTTCAAAGCCCAAGAGTCTCATTTGAGGTAGAGTCCACATAGGAAGCAAATGTATTGTTTGATATCTCGACAATTGATGTATCATATTACTTCAAAAATATTAATTTTGTCATTTGAATAAGCTTGCACTTACCCAAACCGGTGTCTTTTTTGGTTTCGGAGATACGAGTTAATAGTGATAAATATTTTCGTCACTTCGAAATTGACTTAAAACGAAAAGTCCTTAAATTCCATTCAAGGCCCCAGAACCCAAATTAATCGCGTCGCTCAAACTATTAAATCTTCTTCGGAAAATATATAGTTATCATATTTTTTCATTTAAATTTAAATCATGTTAAATTTGTCGGTGATATCAACGAGCAGAAATTTATGCTGAATTTCAAATTAATCAGGTACTAAATCTATGCAATGTGTTCATTTTCCTCATATTTTCAGACCTATTTACATAACTTTAAATAAAGATAAGTATGTCAATGAGACCAATCCCAAGAGCACGATTTAAAATATTCGCAGAGTCCCAATTTTTTTCCACGTGTTCAGACCTATTTAAATTGCTTTATTACATGTTGCCAGGAGCAGAGTTTATTTGTGAATTCGAGATTTACTAAAGCTACATAAATCGCTCGATTCTATAAATTTTCACTCTCAAATGATCCATATTAAATCAGATTAAATTTATTAATAAGAGGAATTTCCAAAAAATTTTAAATTTATACAATCTGTGCAAATGACTAATTTTTTACACTATTGTTTTCAGTCTAATATAATCCTTTTAAATCATATTGTTAAACTCGTGAAGGGGATGATTTTTTTTTAAGATCGGAGTTGAAATAAGTTTAAAATTTATAGATTCTGATTTTACGGCAATTCAAAATTTTTCATGTTTTCAGTTACGTTTAAATTGTAAATTCGTCCTTGAAATGACTACGTGAGTGACATTTATGTTGAGTTTATATGAATTCTAAATTTCCAAAATCTACCCAAATCGTCAGTTTATATAACTGTTCAATCTCATATAATCATTTCAAATCATATCTATCTATACAAAATTTAGTCAAATTTGTATCACTCCTTGTTCCGTTCAGTCACGGTTAAATCGCTTTATATTCTTAGATGATGCAAATTTTGCCTGAAGGGCGTTTATCGATTTTCAAATGAATGAAATCTGTAAAAATCGCTTTGTTTTCAAAATGTTTGTACTCTGTATAAACCATTTTAAATCATATTAAAGTGGTAGATAAGATGAAATTCTTAAGCTTGAAGTCCACTGGATTTAAAATTTTAAAATCCAAAGCAAATTCCTTATTTCTTACATTTTTCAGTTATTTACATTTAATAATTTTCCAATTCAAAATGGTTATAGCCACTTTACCACATTGCTAACAGTTTCATTACGAGCTATATTATTGCACTGTTATGTTTTTTTAGTCGAGTTGGCTACTATCGATGTACACAATTTAAATTGAAAATTTTGAAAAATTGCATGTGGAAATGTCAACTATTTTTCCACAGTTCCTTTAAATTAGTTTTCGGCAATTTCAAAATTGCTATACGTGCAGATACTTTCATTTTATAATTATTTTTGAAGTTGTACTATAATTTTTGGCTCTCAAAAGAAAAACCTATATAAAGTACTTATTTCATAAAACCATTGCCAACTACACGTAACATTAAACATGTTTGCGAAATTTAATCACATTAAATCTGTTGATGAGAAAAATTTCCTGAAAGTGGAGTCCACGTGGATTGAAAGCTTATAGAATTCACATAAATTCTTGTTACGTTTTTCAATTATATTTGCAATTTAAGTCCGATAATATCACCATTGTATAAACAATGCATCAGCGAATCTTACGTGAATTTCAAAAACATACATATGTAGGTGAAATTTACACAAATCATGTAGTAAATCGTTTTGCTTTTTGAACAATATTCAACATTTTTCAGAAACTGTCTGTCTAAAGATTTCTAAATTTGAGAGTCGTACTCTGTTGCATTTTCAAGATTTTTTAGTTAACGTTACTTAGTTGTGGAGAACGTTCGTTACGATAATGGAACAAGATGTAAATAATATATCAATTAATAATGTTTGTAGCTACAATTATGAACTATAATAGAACAGTGTACGCAGGTGTTACTACACAATTAAGAATTAAACAGAAATTATTAAAGAAATATAAATTAATATAGAAACCCACTTATTATTGGATTATATGTAAGTGCTTTATTATTATTTGAACTATATTAGATAGATGATTTAAAAAAGTGAGGAAAATATGATACAGAGTATCCCAAAAAGCCGGATGTCTTAAACTATAAGTAGTAAGTCTCATAAGAAAATGAGTATCACAGTATGCGGAGTTAACATAAGTTATATCGATTTCAATAATATTGAAGGTGGAATGTCATCTAATCCCACTTTATTTACAGACTACACCTTATAGTATGTTCCGAATAACTACTTTGTTGTCCACTTTTTACCTTAAATACTCTTGATGTTTACAAATGGGATATTATATGTTTTCATATAACTTTAATAAAAGTAGAATTTATTCAAATATATCAACGTAAAAGAAATTGATTTCCTTTATAAAAAAAGGAAGGAATCAAAAAAGTACAGAAAATTTTCATCAGCAGGATAGTAATAAATAATTTTTGAAATGTAGGGAGGTATCTACTTTTTTTAGCGTCAAGTACATCACAAAAATGTTTATTTAAATTAAAATGATGAAACTCCTATCACCCCGACGGAGTATTAAGTGGACACTATAAAAAACATCTGCTTATTCTTGTCAGTTCACACATTGTAAATTAAGAAACTATCTAATAAAAAGTCAAAATTTTAAGTAACAAGCATAAGATTACCGATTTCTTCGCTTAATTGACATTATTGGGAATTTAGTGGTTTTTGATATTCCTATTTGCGTCATTTTAAATAAGATCGCAATAAGTCAAATGTGCGCGTTTTTAAAGTTCAATTGTCAATCACGGGCTTAAGTATAAATAAATTCAAAAGAGAACTTCGCAGAATTCTCTCAGCCAATGCTTTTTATGAATCGGATGAATTGGAAAGGTTTTGTAGGAAAAAAGTGTTTGATGGACTGGGTTCAAGATTTGTGAAAGATGCTTGTCATTATTAAGCTGGTACCTAAAAGCGGTTGTTTGTATTTACTTGTTAAATATTTCTATTGTTTATCATACTATTTTTAAGTTTTCGATAGTTATTTCTGAGCAAATCTTTGTTAGACGAAGCTTTCCAAAATACTAGGGAATAGTGAATAATGAGTTTATCTATCTATCGATCTGTAGGTATATTTATTGATAGAAGTAATAGAATTGGGCCGGTTAAATTTTTAATAAGTTGGAATAAAGGTAAACGGTTTCAAAAGAAACCTTTCATACTTTCTACAGCCGTAGAAAAGCTATACTTAGTGTGCAACACGTGCGAAATCATACGAAAGGACCTATTTCGATGTTAAATGCACAATATACTATGTTTGGTTTTTGTTACAATCTACTGTAAGTTTTATGCTTGTTGAGCGATAATCATGAACCAAAAATTTCGAACCTGTATTTTGCAACTTTCTCAAATTCCATCCTCAGTATCTCAGCAATTTGTAGATGAAATTGGTTTGAAAATAGCTGAAATTAGTCGCCTCGAGCCTAATGAGCTCTTATGTGTTATTATGATATAATTTTCTTTTCAAAAAGCAAATAAAACTAAAAGTCTTACATGTATAAAACTTTATTAAAAAGTTCAAATACACACAAATACACTACCCAGATACTTAAATACTGCGCACAGTGGCCCTATCCACTATGAAAACCTGCACAATTCCAATAAAGGTTAAAGCTAACCCTGTCTTAACGCAGTTTTGGCGACGGTTATTCACAGATCTCTGAAATACAGTAGAAGTAATAAAAATAAAAAACAAAACATACAAAGGAATTCCATTTTTTACACCTACAAAACAAATAAACCCTACGTTAAATTATTGTTACTCTTGTTCCTTCGTAAGGTTTGAGCACTCTCGAGGAAAGGATTATTCGGAACGAGGTTCGGTTGATCCAAATGTTCGTACTGAAGAAAAACTTAGCGACAAATAATTAAGTGTGGGCCGAACAAGCGGACAAGCAAACCTCAACAGTTAAAAATCAGTCAATAAATTTCTTCACACATTAGGATTTGCTGAAATTCAAGAACTCGATGCGCTTTCTGCTGGCTGCTCGGGCTTTGCTTCGATTTTTTGGTCTTCGTGGGATTGGTCTTGGCTCACAGCAGCGGGTACATCAGCTGCAGGCTGCGCTATAGGCTTAGCTTCGGGTTCAGCTGACTTTCCTTCAGGCAACTTTTCTTCTGCTATGGTCTTGGCGTCAGTGGCGATTTGGTCAGCAATTTTCTGGGGCTCCTCAGGTCTCTGAATTTCATCAGAGTCCGATTTTGGCTGCTCAGATGTGAGCTCAGTAATGGGTTGCGTAGATGACTCTTCTTGAGGTAGCAGGGAAGAGTTCTCTTCCGTCTTCAAATCCTCCGACTTGGCTTTTTTCTCTGGGATCTGCTCCAAAGGCTCCTCTTTCTTTTCTTCTTGAATTGTGCTCCTCAACTCAGGGGTTTTCTCTTCGACTGCAGCGGGAATCTCGACTTTTTGTTCGCTGGGTAATGCCACAATGTCCTCTTTGATTTCTGAAGCTGCGGCTGACTTCTCGTCTGATTGGGCTTGAGCGGGAAGGGCCAAAGGTTTTTCATCAATGAGGGATTTTTCCGCAATCGATTCGGTAGTGGGTTCTTCAGCGGCTTTCGCGTCTTCGTTCTTCTCAGTTTCAAGAGTTTTGGTTTGGGGAATTACATCTGTTTCAACTTTCTTTAATGTGGGCAACGGCTCTTCGAGTTTGGGAAGCTCTGCCGGAATAGGTTCTGCAGCTTTGGGTTCTGCGGCTTTGGGTTCTGCAAGTTTCGGTTCAAGTTCGGCTTTAAGGGCGGGTTCTGCAGTGGTGGGCAAAATTTCGTCGCGTGCTGGTTCCTGGGCGTCCTTTAGAGGCACCTCAGGTTCACGTAAAGCAGCTTGAATGCTCTCATCCGCTTGTTTTGAGGGCTCACCTTTTTGCTCGGAGCTTTCTGCGGACTCCTCCGAACTAGTGCTGGAGCTGTCCGAAGAAGCAGAGTCTCTCTGTAAAGTCTTCTCCAAATCATGCTTAGCCTCATCCGACTTGGAAACTGAGGAATATGAATCAGAAATTACTAAGGGCTCCTTGGGTTTCTCTTCAGACTTTCCAAGGGGATAGGCCATCGCCGTGGCTACCAAAAGGAGACTCATTAACAGCTTCATCTGAAACAAATTCAAATTGAGTTTAAACGTATTCTCAACGGACTGCAAGCACTTAAATATTAAAGCCATTAAGAGTAAGGCCACGGAGGTAGCGGTAATTGAACTATCCCAGGCCGGTACCAGTTTTATTTTTTTTATTAGCGAACAATGGAAATCAGCAAAGTACGAGTGACATAAGAGTGGATTTTTATTTCAAGTTCAGTTGTTTTCTTTTTTGCCAGTAATAATGCCGTTGCGAGCGAAAGTTGAATTGGAGTTAAGTAATCTGAAATGCATTGTTGCCGATAAGCGACCGGAAAGCGTTTTTGTTAGAGTTGAAATTGCAATATTGTTGTTTGAATATAATAAATTTCCACGTGCTAATGGTTATAGGACCAGATTCCATCTGCCTATTGAGGATTCACACGGCGAGTTATTCTAAGCGCGAAGCCAGCGTATTCGGCTTTGTGTTTCTTCTTTTTCCATCCTCCAGGTCTTCTTTATTGATCTTCTTTTTTGCCAACCGGTTAAATAGGGTTCATCATCCCGTGCGTGAGGCTGTGAACCCTCGTTGGTTTGAGACATACAGGTAATCTATGCAACTTTTTACGTCGACCGGCTCGTTCCCTCGAGGGTTTTTCTTCGTTTTGCTTCGTCTGGCAGACTATAAATGCGTTTACCACGATTGCAAGAACGAAAAGGAGATGGTTTATTGCCGCTTTCGATCTAAGTTAGATATAGCAAAAAGTCCTCAATAAAGTCGCAGCTTCATGGCCATTCTAAAGCAAACATGATTACAGCAAACATTTTGAAATCAACAGGACTCTTCGGGTTTTTGTTTCATTTAACCATCAGTTTTTAGATGGTTCTCTTACTACTATTAACAGCAAAATGCTCCAAGTTTTGCTAGAAATTCGTGGTGCAGAAGGGCAATAATTCGATGCAGGAAGGGAGATATTGGAATAAAATGGGAAAATGTAATATTTGTCTTCAAAAGAATTTTGCCTTCGTGCGCCTAATGGAATATGCCTCAGAGTTATGTCTGAAATTGTAGGAAAACATGTGGCCAGATGGAAAATTTGAATGAGTCTATTTCAGTTGAATGTGCTTCAGACCTGTGCTTGAAATGTGCACGCAAAAAGACGTACGGTTCACGGCGGCCATCATTAGAAGAAACTATGATTCGAGGTGCTGAATATTGAAAAACTAAAAAAATGAATCTTTGTTTTCCAAAATATTGTGTTTACACAATCTCACACCTCATTTCAGGCTTCAAGCGAGTTTCCGGTAGCCAAAGTCCTATTAAACGAGGTCAAAAAAAGAGATCCAAAATAGAATTCTCACCAAAACACACTCTACGTTTAAAAACATTATTACATTTCCTTATAGCTATACCACTGATTTTTAGAAAGGTTCAGTATCCAAGAATTCTTCTTCAAAACGTTGGCATGATTTTAGAGAAATTTACTTTTTGAAAATTCTATTTCCTGCTAAAGGAATTACACGAGTTTTTTCGGAAATCAGAGTAATACGAACCGAAGTTCAAAAAGTTATCAAAACTCCTACAAAATCACTTTAAATACACCTTCATGCTCTACTTTTAAAACAATCTATAGTACTGCTATAGTTGCTCTAACGCCTCTTTTGAAATTGCCTCTACGTATCTTCATTGACAGAATCTATGATTTAAAGCACCGGAAACGGTACTTTACTACGTCCTTTAACAATCCGCAATCAGTGCTGTATTGTTAGCGAACCCATTTACACAGGACATCTGCTTAATAAGCCATAATTTGTTCAACCAAGTACCTTCTTCAGAGCAAATATCGCGCATGTTAGGCCCATTTCGCTTTTTAGCGAGGTTGCAGGAAACGTGTTAATGAAAATATCAAATATTTGCTTGTGTCGATTAAAAAAGTTTGTAATTATCAGCCAACGTTGAATCCAATCAATTCTTCGGGTCAGAGACCTTGATACACAGGGTTCAGACGATGTTACATTAAGGACTATATCTTCGGATTGGCAGCAGTTCCGCGTTTAAAGCTGCATCGTCATTTTTCTTCTGATGTTCTGTAATCTTGATGTACAAATATTGATTTTTGGATCTTGCAGCTACAGAAACTGGAAACCGCCTTTCTTCATGTCTGTATCAGATTTCATTCATCTTTGATAGAGAGACTTTCATAAGCGCGCTCTGTATATCTGAGGCGGATTGTTCATTCTTTTTTTTTTTATTTTAAAGGAGTAACGTCTCACACACTAAAAAAGGGCAAAAACATGAAAAAATTCATCTTCTGTAATAACTGCTTTACGTCCAAAATATTCGTGGACATAAAATTACTGTGATTTAAGCGTTATTTTTGAAAAGTCCAAGACGTACTGGGAAAAAGTTAAAACAGTGAATTCGGTTAGAAAACAAAAGGGAAACACTGACAATTTTATTGTTGATATTGACTATCTAATGTGAAACTTTTCAACCTTAATTCTAGAGTATCAGAGCTGAAATTTGTAAGGGTGAAAATGTGCAAAAACGTTTAGGACCTTCATCTTTACACATAATTTAAATGCAATTCTCTTAAGTGTAAAAGATATACATGGACAAGTGATTCTTCCTCAATATTCTGTACATACTAAAACATACACACTAAAACAAATTTAAAATCGATGAAATCAAATGAAAACAGCAAGAACACTGAAAATTCAATTTCTGACACTGATCGTTTATAATTGATCTATGCCGCTGACTTTAAAGTACTTTCTATTTTCGCGATTTCCGCAAACAAAATCAAGGTTTTCTGCTTTCAATTCCGAAAAATTAATGGGGAATTTGAAACAACAAAATGGATTTCATGATCTAAAATATCAAAAAATATATATTTAATTACACTATACTACTGATTTTAATGAGGTTTTAAGCCCAAGATGTTCACGGACAAACTGCATCATCCAACACTATTTTGGAAAAATCAGGATCGTACTGGAGGAATTTTTGTATGAAATAAATAAAATCAAGCTCAAGTTATGTTAATTTTAACTGAAAATAGTGTGCGATTCTATGACAACAACTCTTGTTGATGTGTAAGACGTCTGCCGTGCAAATGTTAAATTTGCAAGGAAACGTTGAAGCATGACGACTGACCCAATTGCAAAATTGGGCATGATTTGGTCAGTTTATAATAATATGTTATTGGAAATGAACCGTGGTATATACCAATACTGATCACTAGAGATGTTACGACATAAATGTATTGTCATGTATTACGCGATTACCTGCGCGAACAGAAAGTAACTCTACAGAGAAATGATTTAGGTACTAGAACTCTGAATGTTTTGAACAGTAATTACGATATGAAATGTTTTGTTTAATTGTAAGATAAGTTTTCAGTATAATTAATTTTGAAAAAATATTCGATTATCTAAATGCTCTCTTCAGTAAAAGGTTCGTTAGTATTTCATTTTCTAACAATTCTGTTCGTCTTAAAAACATGAGGTCAGTGGAATCATATTACGCACATAAATAAACCTAAGCAATAAGTGTAATTAACTGTATCAAATTGTTGTCCTAAATCGGGTTTAGAATCGGAAATATCCGCATAGAATGTGACGGAGCGTTGATGGTTTCGACTGTGACCAACCAATTGACCAACTGAGCTTGATGATCATTATTGTTGTTAAAAGTCTATAGGAGGAAAGTGATTTAGAATGAGATAGAAAACAACTAAAAATGTTTGCATCAAAAACCATTTTAGAATAATGAGATTTTAAAATTTGATTTTAAGTATTTTTGTGGGTTGAAGAATGAAGGAAATATTCAGAATTCAATCTGACACCACAGAGTGTCTTTTTTTATTCAAAATCCGTATGGTATTGATAAATCGGTTTTAACCCAGTAATCCGATTTTTTAATTAATCACTGTTGTCGATAATGAAAGATTATTTCCAAGTTTAAAGAAATTGCTTATACTTCGTCCAAAGTGTCATTTCTCTATTGCTTGCTCAGGTTCATAATGTCAGTAATGTCATCTAAATCATACAATTAGCAATGTTGCGTTTAGGGTTTGTTTCATAGGGGTCGACGAGATTCATAATTTGGTAGAGGATTGAGGAAATATTCAAAAATTTCGGGAATTTTGAGGTATTCACAAAACTGGAAAACATTTCCGAACGAATAAATGAATTACGAATTTATGAGTAAAACATGTCCAAACTGGTACTGTCTTTATCTTGGTCTTTTGCTTTTACGACCTCCTTAATAATGGAAGAAAGAGAAGAAAAATCTATAAGTTGTGGCCAAAGATCCAAGATAAAGTAAGCGCAAGAAGGGCAATATCGCTGAATTGTATTTGAATTGAATGCAGCTATATGTATACTCATTCTTATATCAAATGTGCATGGTGTGCATTGTTTCTGTTATCTTGTGTATAAAATATTTTTCTTCATATTTAATATTGTATCTAAAAAATAAAAATCCCCAGAATTTACGTGAAAATGATGTGTATTTTTAACATCATTTTCATTTCCAAGATCATTTTATGTTATTTTAATGTTGCACTGACAGTGACGGAAATCGTAGCGGTCATGTTGAATTGCCATTTTAATAAATAGAGTAAATCGTTATAATAGAATCGAATAACCACGATATAGAACAAAATTTTGATCAAAAGGAAAAGGAAGTTGTTAGAAAATCTCTCGAAAATGATGTATTCTGAGATCGAGTTTTTGGACTTTCAATTTGGTTTGAAGTAAATGAGGTAGATCAAATCGTCTAGCTAGCCGTGAACAACGTTAGTCTGCTGTTTCCCGTCCGATCACCGAAGTAGAGCGGCGTAGGGCGTGATTGCAAATGGATGGATAATTTCCTTCCGCAGGTAAAGGACGCGACCTGTGCAACATCACAAAAAGAACCCCGGCCCTCGGGCAGATAAAATACACGAGTCAAATGCCGTAAAAAAATCAAAACGAAGCAACAGAAGGCCAGCAAAAAGAAAAATCTTTTTCAACGCTGACCGATATTTCTCCCTCAGGGTGAGTTTCGGGTCGACGAAAGGTTCTTCCATTTCCGAGATTTTTAGTGAATGGGCTCGGCGAAACCCACAGTACCCGGCCGATAAAAAACATCAGGCGCTGGGTGTTTTTCGAAGATTTTCCTCGTGATAAAAAGAAAGATCAAATCATCTTTGGTGTTGTTCCAAACAGGGAAGAAAGGCGATTCCCAGTGTTTATTTATGGCGTGAATACTTTAATACCAGTTTACATTCGCGTAGCAAAGTTTGTTCTGTAATAATGGATTAAAAAAGTATCCTTCCCAACTTAGCGTTAAGCACACGTGCACGTACAAGATGTTTGCTTTTATTTAGACTACCTCTGGTGAATTAATTGATGGAACTGGGAAAAAAATTATTATTGGATGAAAATATTAGTCAGCGAAACAAAAGAGCGTCGCAAAGTTAGCTGATGAGATGTAAACATGGTAGATGTTACTATCGACGTGATTATGGAGAATTAGGATATATGCATACTACGTGCAACAAAATGTCACATTAAAATATGGAAAATGACAAATGTTTGGAGCACTTTCTATATTTTTGTTGTACTCAATGATCTGAAAAGCTGAATCCAGCATGAATTTTTTCCTGTTTTTGGCACAGTACTAATCCATGGCGGCGAAATTAAAGGAAGTGACGTCACCATGACCCCCCTTACGCCTCATACGGTTAAGGTTCAACAGTAAGATTTTTTTAAAACTAATTTAAAAGCCATTTATCTACAAACCCAAAAATCAACGACATTTGGCTTTTAAATCGATAAAAGCAACATGAAATAGGTGCCTCATTGTAATTTGCAGTTCTTAACAAAAGGTGAATCATTGCAATTTTCAATGCGATGATAATGGACGGGAAGGAATCGTAGAGCTAAATGCCAAATTAAAAAAGGCGTGGGCAGCCATTTTGCTTTTATTATTGTTGTTATTTGAGTACATTTCGTTGGAACTGTACGATTCCATGAAGAATTTGTTTCTAAATTAAAATAAGATACATTTTTGAGGAACGTTTAGGATATTCTGTCTCTTATTGTCTATCGTGAGAGAAACTAGAAACTACGGCAACATTGCTTAATCAGATGAAGACTTCCAGTTATATAGTTCTAAGCATATGTCAGGTACTATGAAAAGAATTGCGTGTGTCTCTTTTCAGATGTCATAGGGCTAGATTCGTGGATCAAACTATAGTTGTACCGTCCAGAAACCATGACCATATTGGTAATAATTTGTATTTAAGAATGAGTGTTTTATTCTTAATACAAATGAATATAATCGGGAAAAAAATTATCGGGGATAATAATTGAAGTGTTCTTTTGGTGCAAAAATGATCGATAGTTGTCATTCTCGATGTTTTGGAGACGCTTATAGCTCCCTTGATTGACAAACACCATCATAGTATATGTATATGATATCAGCACACTGAACTCCAAGAAGTGTTAATAGTCCACGACCTTTTCCTTCCACTTTAAACCCAACCATCGCCAACCCAGCAACAACAATAATAATCATAATTATCGAGTATCGGCCATCTAAATGTCAAGTGCATACTTGGTATTACAGTTGCATAAGATTTAAATAATTAATGCCGTTATAAGCCAGATGTCTTGCATCATGTATAGAGGCACCATTTAAGACGTATTACCGGTATCTATTGCTTTGAAAAGTTACCGGGTAACGGCATAAACTGGACGTACATTACGCAACAGAGATTGGTTCTTTTACAATAGGGATTTCTAATTGTCGGAAATCGGCTTTTGGTAAATATTAAATAGGGAAAAATGATAAGTTTGGTGAATGAATCGGAAGTTGTAGATAGTCTGATGCAACCAAACACAATAGAAACGCACGGTAGAAAAAAGAAGAAAAGGGCGATAGCAAGGACTAAAATTTTCGAAGTTTTTAATTCTGAAAGTCGAATTGTGAGTGATTTATGTGTAAATATTCACGAAATGAATTATATTCATGATATAACTTTTCACGGGTCTCTCAAATTACGAAAATATGTTAAATTTGGGCCAAACGTTAGATTACTGTTATTCACTACAAAACGGCCAATAAATAACAGAAATTGTTGTTTTTTAATAAATCCCATTTACATTAAAAAATAATTAAGATAAACAATTTAAGAGATGTGAGAGAATTTAAGATAATTTAATCTTCCCATATATATCGGTTGTTGACTATAGGACACGTCTGTTCAACTCAAAATTTTTTTTTTTAAATTTGTCATTCTCTCTATTACTCTCTAAAAAATCATTATATTTTGACTATAAAATCAACCTTTTTAACACTCAAAAATATTCGAAAAAATAATTCCGCATATCAAAATAACAGCGAAATCCTCTTTAAAAAATCCAACCCATTACCTACCTTTATTTATTGAACTGTAGTGTCGTTGGATACTAACGCAACAAGTACTTGGTACCAAACAAGTCTGAACCACTCTATTGGATGATAAGAACCTCAAATGGAACCTGAGCTGCTGAGTTACACTGCACTGGACACTAATGTTATGGCGTGCGCGAGGTGGTAGACCGATTTATACGTGGAGGAACCCCTCCCCAAACGGTGCATCATTAGGTACCATCTATGCTACAGGTCTCTCGGGTCAAGTTCGAAGATTCTGCGATGGTCGTACGCGATCTTCGGTTGAGTTCCCAGATTTGTAAACGGAAAATTTTCGTTCAGTTTCATTCATTTTGACTACTCACATAAGGGCTTGACCTTTAAAAATTGAGAATTTAAATCAATTTTTGAAAGTGTTTTTATCAATAATTCTAGAATTCAATATTTCAAACTTGGCGTGAAGACCCTCAGTCTTGGATTAAAAATGGAACGAAGTAAGAAAACTGGCAACATGAAGACACTGTTTTGTTTTGCTACTCTGGCAATGACACTCTTGTCAAACTAATTATAGTGTTATTAGCGCTGTAGGAAATCGAATTAGCAATAGAGAAATTAGTTCCCAAACGGTTACTTAATTTGTAGTAGTAAAATAGTAAAAATTTCTTGGAAAAAAGTTTTTCAGAACGTTCTTTTCTAGTCAAATAATATTTTTTAAACATTTTTGATGTAAAAAGATCAAATAGAAATTAAACTTTCTATAAGGTGACAATTTTCAAAGTTATTATATCGGCACTTTAAATTTTGCATGAAGAGGCTCAGACTTAATTTATGAGATCGTTTAGAACATTAGGAATGAAATAACCTTAGTAAGAAATGCAAGGCAATCTGGAAATGCAGAGCTACTCTTCTGTTATAAAATACTTATGACAATAACAAAATAATTTTAAAACGAATTTTTTTCGTTTCTTTCTCAACGCTCAGAAACGTTAAAATAACATGGAAAGTTTAAAAAATACTATAAAACTTAAGTTGCTAATGGTGTTATTATACCGAACTTTGTGAATTTCAGATTCATACATATTTAAAATCAGGAATGAATTAAGGAAACAAGAAAACTAACATCACGTAGTTTCTTTTTTGTTTTAAAACTCCCATTGCTAGTTGTCATGAGTTGTCAAACTAATACAATATTTCAAGAGCTGAAAGGTTTTTAATTTAATGACAGTTATTGCATGTAAATTTTGTAGAAATTATATAAATTAGAAGTAAAACTATTCGGAACTGCTAATTTGACTTGAGATTTTGGCACATAAGGATGTAAATTTCCTGCACCTTTTCGAGATATTCATATCGTCCTAAAATCTTACAGTATTTGTGTATGTGAAGATAAGTTAAAAGAAATAACGTTAACGCCGAGTTTCTTTTTTGATTCAAGACTGCTATGGCGATGGTAAAGCGATGACAGGATTCCCAAAGTAACTACAGCGTTGCCAAATCATGAAGATTATCTCCAACTCTTAGGAAAATAATTTTTTCAGTCACATATAATTTGTTTCGATGATAGTAAGTAGTTTTCCTATTTCATTTTCTATTCGTAAATGAAGTGGAATCCGAAACGGATGAATCATATTGTACATTCGTGACGATAATACCAAAACGACCTCATGACGTTATGAACATTATTTGCGGCCAATTAAGCTGTGCTTACACGTATAAGCATGAGACGCAGGTGAATGGTTATTGTGTGTTTATTATTATTATTTCCACTTAGGTGCGCTATTTTAAAGTCCTTGGCAATGGCAGTAAAGCTATGACCGACATTACAACAAGACTATATTTCTTCATAAGATTTTTCTTAATGATTCTTGAATGTTTCACAAAACATTTCTTATATTAACGCTCCTATCATCTCTGATAAGGAAGCTTGAAATTGTCGTGTTACTTCCTTGAGATTGATCGTGATTTATGAGGCAGTTCCTACACACTCTACTATGCATTCAATTATCCTTCTTCCTCCATGTTAAAGTTTATTGAGAATAAATTATAATAATAGTTTTATTTCTGTATCTCCCATTGTTCCGTGACCTATAATTTTTCTCTAATTATAAGGTGTTTTACTTGGATGTACCTCATCAGCAATTACCACATCGTTATTTCCACTGAAGAGGATGCTAATCCGCGTTTTTTTTTCGTTCGTGTAAAATATTTTCAATTATTTTAGTAATTATTGTTGTTAATTGAAATTCCGCCTGGATATCCATTTTATTAAACGCATCTAATCTGAGATCGTTGTTAATATTCTAATCCATGTCTATGACCATTGCCATTTTCATTGCGCTTGCATAGGAAGTTATTCTAATACCAATTGTAGCTCCGTCGATATATCAGAGGTTGAGGCCAGATCACGTCAAACGGAAGTAATTTTTGTCAATTTTACAATTCCGAAAAGTGTAACCTGGTCCTTGATTCATTAAATTCATTGTTTTGAACTTTTGAAGGTTGCAACATGCGTTTGTGCTTTACCCACGTTTGTCGGCTGCTCCCGAATGACAGGATCATACCCTGATGATAATTGGCTAATGACCGAACAAATTATGTTCTTTAATTAGGAGGAAATAAGAAAATTTCTTTGTTTAATCTTTAGTTGATACTGGATATTGTGATCAGTAAAAATAAACTTCCAGCAGACGTCGCAGTATCAGAGGCATTTGAAGCTTTTTTCAAATGTCTTGATTGACTTGTCATGAGTTATTCTGATAACGTGGCACTTTTCTTTTGTCTCGAAACCTGTCAAACCGAGCTGTCAACTCTAGCAGCATTGTCAGGATTTTGGAATGAATCGATGTGCAATTTCTGTCTCAAGAAAGATTAGAAGAAAAAGATAACAGCTTGCCCTAAGTATGTCGAATTTTCATTTTTTTAAAAATTTTACCGTTTAATCTTGCATTCCTGCAGGACTTGGCCCAATTTATGGTACTATCTGCAAGTTTTATTAACCCATAAAATGAAGAGATGCACCGAACGTGCTGGCAATTAAACAGAGATAATTTACAGGGTACTTAAGCAACTGAAAATATCGTAAAATCAGTTAGGTGGTTTTATATCATGCTGATCCTGGTTTATATATAGGATTTATTGGTAAAAATTGTGAGAAATTCCTCGTGCATCCTCGAAGAGTGCTTAAAATAGCCTTAAAGGTAATATGGGTAATTAAATTATTATGGGAGTGCACATGCATCAAGAAGTCAAACGGTAATTTTGTGGCACAATTTAATTACACAAAAGTTCAACGACTAGTCAGCGTCTTCCATGAAGTAATTTCGAATCCGGCCGTAGAAATGTATATCTCATAACGTTCTACTAAAATCAAAGAGTCTAGAAATTTTTATTACAACTCTGCATGTTCAGAGTCGGATCAGGTTCCTGTGCTTAGGAAAAGAAACGCTTGTCTTTAGAATCCGTGAACACAAATTATAACAGCCCCTGGAAATTCATTTAAAATATTTAATTTTGCAAGCATTGCAAAATAGGGTTGTGTACTTCCAATGTTGGAAAAAATCCTTTATAAAATTCAAGATTTGAAGTTCTGATTCTACGAAATCAGGGTCGTACAGTGCAGATTTCTGAAATACGATAACTGGGGAAGAATTCGCATGTCAACACTTTCCTTTTAAGATAGAGCTGCGCTTGAAAATGTGTGGTATTTGTTCACGAAACATAAATTCAGCCTAAGAAAAACAATTTTCTGGAATTCCCAGCAAATTTCTAGAACCTTTACTGAAAATGTCATACTATGTACGTTTTTTTGTCACAAGAAAAATCTTCAAAATACAACGGGCCTGGTGTGCTGGCAACCGAGGAGTGTGACACTCACCGAAGTGCCTACTCACTAAAAACCTTGAAGCCTTCTCCCGCAAGAACCTTCTCTAATTCTGGAATTCTCTCTGAGAGATACATCGTCATAGTTGGAGAGGACTACGAGTAGTTACTATCTGCTCCGCTTGTCTTCTGTTAATTGATTCCGCGCTCTCCTCTTCTGTTGTTGTTTTTATATCTTTTGCCTCTTTGGGCTATTTCGGTATTGTTGTATTTTTTTTCGCCCTTTGCGTAATCGAGAGGGCTTTCGTGATGGTTTCGCGCTTCCTCATGCTCGATTTGTGGTGCGGATTACAATGTGCGGGACAACGCCACTGGTCTTCTTCCCAATCACTTTGTCCATGCCCTTCTGATTCGGTGTTGTGTTGTTACCTGTTGATCCTGAATAATACATTCTACAGAAATGTTTACTTTTTTCTTCAACTATGAAAATTGTACATATTATATACCTAAGTAAATATCAAATTTACACCCAGGTTCAAAGAGCAGTAATCTTCCATTAATCATTTACTTAACACGGTTTTACTTTTGGTATTATCATTTGATTCATCATAAGACAGTGGAGGTGCAAATTGTTAAATCAAATTAATGTTGGGTTGGTAATCCATAAACAAACAATAAACAAATGAGCAATGAAAATTCGGGGAGAATGTCGTAATGTCCATCTACACGGTGTCCAAAAACTTCGAAGCTCGATTTGTGCACTTAAACTGGACAAAAACGTCATGTTTAGTTCGGGCACCATCAGGTGTAGTGACACAAAGGCTCCTAGGCAGGAAGCACGCAATTACTGCAATCTTCTTACAGAATTGCTAGCTTATATTTTTGATATTCCTGCACTTTTATCACCCCGCTAATAGACCCTAAAGAAGCGATAACTGGCACTAAAGCCATTAACTTCAAAATTTCTAATGAGCGACATTGTCGCAGTACTGGATTGCAATGAAACCTGCAAACTTGCATCTTTCACCAGAGTCCCAGCAACCCAAGTTAACCTTCCTACATAACAAAAGTTTAATTACAATTAATTAGCTATTCGATTACTGTCCTGCGGTTCACGCCTTTCTGTGAAGTGTGGTGCATTCAAAGCAACATTAGCAGCATGCAAATACCACTCGTTTTATTACTTGTTAATGAACCCATGCAAGTAATATCAATAAGGAAACGTTAGTTGATTTGACATTTTACGACTTGGTTTCATTAGTGCATGTACAGAACAAGGACAAACTGTTCCTTGGCTTCTTTCCAGAATCGATGTTGTTTCTTCGTCCAAAGAAATAATTATCCTATTTAGTCCAATCGAGAGGTATGTAGAGTGCTTATTCAATTTACAAGGTTTCCTATGTATACGAACGACTGCCATAAAAGGATGTCCGAAATGAATTCGTATGGATGCCTGAGAACGATTTGTTCCTTAAATTGGACGGTACAAAAGTAATGACACCGAGGTCAACAACTGGATAAAAATTAGTTTGGTTTTTATTACTTCAAATTGGGGGGCATGGACCCATATAAAACTTAGATGACTGTAGAAAGTAGGGCGCTTTGAAGAAGATTGCATATTTAAAGTCAATTTTTTAATGGTGGCCCATCTATGAGAGCCAAAAAGATGATTTGCTTTTAGAGTGTTTGCGAATTTCGTGAACTCATTTGCAGGATTTTTTAATGATTCATTCTCTATTAATTAAAAATACAGGAAATTTCTTTACTAGGACGTACACGCAACTGAATCTATAATATAGCCCATTAATTTGCGGTCGTTGATGATACTTACCCACTCAATCTTATTGTGGTGCTCGAGAATATGAGTCTGGCCTTGATGCAGATGCACGTGATTTGAAAATTACGTTGTATAATTTCCTCTATTCTTCAGATTATGAACCTTGTTTTGAGGCAGTTAAGAAAGCGGTCAGGGGCAATCATAGAATGATGAGGCAGAAATTGCAATTTCATTTTTAACTTTCAAATTTTCGATCAATTTTGAAATTCCCTTCGAGAGCCAACAACTATTTTTTTACTAGTTCACCCTATATATTTTAGCATATTTCAAAACTACATGCCATAAGGATTATTTCAGATACATCCATTCCAATATTTATCTCTAACCGTGTTTTAGATTCTGAACCTGAAAGAATTTGTTACATTTGTTACAAACTTGAAGTTTCGATATCCAAAGAGTCTCTATTTTATAAATCACACTGTATGTTTTTACATATTTAAAAGCGACATATCAAAAGGTTTATTTTAGACACATCCATCTCTTTTCTTTCTCTAAAAAGATTTAAAGCCTCAAACAAACAAATTTTATCCAAAACTCCAGTTTCATCGCTAATCGGCGGCCAAAGTCTTTTTTTAATGGTTCATTTGGTATATTATTGGACATTTAGAAACTACATAGCATTAGAACGTTTATATTCGTTCCGTGTATATCTTGATGCAATTCCTCCAGAAAATTTCACGGCAAAATTTAAGGCACCCAAAGTCCCGAAAACTGAAGAAACCTCTCTCGTTTGGCAACGTGACATTTTAAAATAAAAGAAAGTTACATTGTTGTCACTTTTAGGTGAATTTAAACTTTGACAGCTTTAAAAACCTACAAATTGCGTCGGTGATGGGTTAAGTGTTATATAAAACTCCAAAAATTTATTTTGCAATGTGTGGAACTTAAAAGCCGATTTTTCAAAAAGTAGAGGTGTATCGAATTAGATTAGTTAGAGGGTTAGAATCGAGAAAAACGAATGGATTGCTAGTTTTTTCAAAAATTAGTATCACATTCAAATCTTAGATGAAAGTTACGGTACTAACTTACGTAGTATTTAAAAATTGAAAGATTTTATAATTTCTAGGATTTGCCAAAGTAAATTTCCCAAAAATCAGAAACCTAGAAACCCGAAGATCATACATTTTTAAAAATAAAAGAACGGTGCATTGTGGCTATTTTCTTACGAGATTTCCCATTTTTGCAACTTCTTCATGGATGTAATCAATTTCATCCAATATATCTGCTATAAATCTTCCACTTTCTTGTGAACTCTCGTTTTAGGTTTCTTTTGGATGATTATTTAACTTTTTCTCTGTTTTTAGTCAATTTTGAACTCGAGATCTAATTTTTGGAAAAAATCAAATTAAAAATCAATTAAAGGTGTTCCAATTTTCCTGTACGTAATTTTGTGAGCCATTTTCAAAACGACATTGAAATGAGACTTTTCTGTAAAAGTTTGCAAATTCTGAAGCTTCAGTGTGAAATTATAGCAATGCGTCTAAATTCTTAAACTCAACAAACAATGGCGTTTGGTCTGGTACGATTTACTATTATGGTGAAGTGAGTTTTTTCACGACTTGCCCATTGTCCCATGGCACAAGAAACTATTAATAATTCAAAAGCGGCATCTAAAATGGGTTGATGGGACTATAAAGTGCGTTCTCTATGAGACGAGCTTTTACGACCGAGGGACCTTCGCTCCGGAGGAGAAAAACTCGGTCTTCTCAAAGGAAATGGTTACTTATAAATAGTTTTGCAATCGTAGACATAAAAATGGCCGATTTGTGTGCACATCAACTTGATTGCCCACTCTGTCAGTTAACGACGAGATCAACTCGAAATGCTAATAATCTCTATCTTCAGATGGGATCAGGATCTTTTGCTACGGTGCTTTGGTCTATTAATACGATGATACTGGTTTATTTTTATTTACCAGGTAGTACTTATTAACATAATAAAGCAGGAGAATGAGTCTGGTAATAAATGCCATAAAATTAAATCTCTAATTTTATTGCTATAGAAGGCTGCCTTGGACTTGCACCCTCACGAAATCCCTATCAGCAAAGTGATCCTGCCCGAAGGAGTGTTTCTAGACATCCCTTCCAGGGATCTTCTCCTCAGGCTTTTAGAAGTGCAACCGCAAAAGAGGCTTCACTCAGTGCGAGCATTGGGAACTCTAGCTTTTTATAAGGGCTACGACATTGAGGAGGTCAGAGGAAAAAAGGTAAGAAGCCAGATTGATTATGTACTCTGTTTAATCCAGTATAATACTTTCAGAGTAAAGCCAAAACTTTACTGGTTAAACACTATGGTGCGGACTACCAAAAAAGAAAAGAAAAAGTTCCATCCTTTGAAGATTTCGATGAGGTTCTTATTGATGATATTTCAGGAGAGAAATGATGCTAAAAAATTTCCTATTTTTGCCGTTTTTCTCATACTTGACCACCATTTCTTTCGAACAATAATCCGTCCGATAAATCGTGCCAATATTCTAGTTATTAAGTAACACGAGAATCTCCGGTATTATCATACTTAATTATAGTCCAAGTAATACATAATTCAATTTGTTTTATCGCGAGGCGAAATGGTTTCTTGTTAACTTACACCACAAAATTTAATAACACCTTATTGTTTAGGTATGAATAATCTGTCTTAATGATGAAACCATCATGCTGTGGTAAATGTTTGCGTTGCAATTTACTTTTTAGGTAATCTTACAATTATATTGTTTATTACAATTATAATTTCCTGATTTGTTTATCTAATTACCTTACAATGAACGCCTGTTATCGATGGAGTGTAACAAATGGATATGTGGTGGTATTGAACGCTCGCAATACCTCGCAAATTGAGTTGCAAGCAATGGGTCTGTTGCTTTATTGTCAAAGAAACGATGTGTCTTTGACAAAACGTTTAAAGATTAAATTTCTGCAAAAAGAATTGCAGACCAACGTAAGGTAAAGGACGACATCACTACAAAAAAAAGAATCCGCGCTCTCGGGCAAAAAACATGTCAGAAAAAGAGCATAAAAGGACAAGACGAAATCATTTAGTAAAAGACCAGCAAAAAAAGTCTTCCGACATGGACGATATATCCACCAGGGGCATTTCCGGGTCGGAGAGGGGTTCTTTCAATTGCGAAGTTTTTAGTGAGAAGGCGCTTCGGGGAATCCCACACTACCCGGCCGCCAGAATATTGGGCCGAGTGCCTTTAGAAGATTTTCCGCTTATCAAAAAAAAAAGAGCCACATAAGATACACTTCCACATGCACATACAATACAAGAATAATATTATACAGGGTATTTCAGGTTTTAGCGTACTAATTTTAATCCCGTATTCTACATCCGAAAATGATCCTACTTGGCTCTATAAACCACAATCCAAAAATACTGTTTTCAGGAAATACAGGATATTCACTCCTAGATTACCCGTTCTAGTATTACACCTGCTCAAGTTCAATTAAAAAAATACAGAAATGAATTTCTCCAAAATGCCTTGAGATATTTGACTGAAAATTTGTGGTTGTAGATAACTAAGAAGAGCGCATATTTTGCAACAAAATGTGTAAATCCAGCGGCACGCATACCAGCAGGTTATTGAAGACTTATTGATTTTTCAAAAAATAAAAATTATATATTGCTTGTTCATTATTCTGAAGAAAAAGGCTATTCAGTTTTTCGTATAACGCACTGTGTGCAGGTAAGAAATTGCTAATACCGCCAATATGAGTATTTTTTTAAGAAAGGCCTGTGCCTACCTTACGGAACTTAAGTATTCTTTCAATGAAATGTTTTCGAAATATAATTTATGTATGAAATAAAGATTATCTTCGAACGCTGAATACATGGTTAAAATTTGTGCCTTCAAATCTGAACCGCCCTATACTACTAAAAATTGCTATAACTCAGTAACTATTAAAATTAAATTAACCAAGCACCTAAAGAAAACTTATGATTAAATAAAAAAAGAAATAAAATTTTTATACTCTGTCAACCGAAAATTAATAATTATTTATGTAATGAATACGCAATGAAAGGTTTTACGAGACAAAAGTGAAATTATGGTGATATTGCTCTAATACAAATTACCTCTGTAATTTGCCTGCGATTTGTTCAGCACCAGAATGGGAAACCATTGTTAAAATATCAAATTTATAGATTAATGAAATTGTCAATAAAAAAGTGTGTGAAATTGCGCAAAATTGTAGTAACACATGTCGAATTAGGAAGAAACCAACTTTCCCGCTTATGGCATCTATTAAATGTTCCCAACATTTTTCAAAAAATCCCACGTCTTTACCTCGCAAATGATAAGAGCTAGCAACATCATTTTTTTAAGCCTCAGGGCAAGACAATGACCTCCAAAGCGTTGATCCAAGCAGGTATCATTTTTCTGATATTATTTCTGAACGTATCATTGTCAAGGTTTGATTATTAATATTGGGACGAACAGAATATGTCCCTTCAATTGCATTTTGATAAATATTTAATTTAATTCAAATCACAATCATTATTTAAAGTAAACCAGCACCAAATGAGTGGCACAGAAAGAGCTCATACCAGCACTTAGAATCACTAATTACAATTTCATTAAGCAAAGCAAATTGATATAAATTATTCCTCGAAGCGCCGCAATTAAAAAAATATCTGATTCGGTCTGAGTAACTGTCAAACCCAGTGGGTTACGGCGCCAGAACCACGGGAAAATGTGGGCACCATTAAAGCTAAAACGCTAATAAAAGCGGAGCTCCATGGCGAAATGATAATGGCACGTTTCAAGATAGGAACTATACATTGTAGAGACATCAAAGTCTTCAGAGGCGCCATTGGGACGATTCTTGTACTTGAGCTTATCATCGATAATCTAGGTAAAGGTGCGCCTAATAGCTCATGGACTTATTATTATACGGAAATACCGGCAAACTAAAATTAGCCGCTATAGAAGACAAGAAGCTGCTGAATATTTATAATTTGCCTTCTACGGACTTTTTCACCTCAGAATCTAAATTTAAGCACCATAATTATTATACAGGCTGAAGAATCCGGGCACAGAAGAACCATTTACAGACAAGATTATGCATTTGGAACGGCGAAGTGTGTGCTTAGCCGTATTTGCAACCCGTAATTTCGCTTCGTGTAATGGTGAAATGAAGATGACATTAAGTTTTTGCCGATGGTTGATGTGAACGGAAATGGTCGTTATCTGAAGAGATAAATGGGGGATTTATTTATAAATTAAAATGCCGGGGGGCACGTCTAAAAGCGTCGGAGTCAAGCTAGTGTTGGATACGCATCACCACTATGGATTCTCAATTTTTTGTGTATATTTTGAAATAAAATATCTCATAATCGACCAACGGGGTCTGAATGTATCGGCTGTTGATGTCTCTTAAACATCAACAATAGAGTGTGGTAGAAAAGGCCTTGAAATGTAAAGACATTTTAGAAACACGTCTTTAATGGTATCGTTGTTTTATGAGATAATCGACCTACATATTTTAAGAATTGGATTAGATTTAGATTTTTAATCGAATGACCTGTCACTTTCTTGTCCAGCTCATTCCATCTGTACGCGAGGAAACCTCTTCGATAATTTGTACCCAAGTTTTAAAAATTCAACATATCCTCTTTGCGAATTCTTTATTTACGTCTCGTTTATACATATGCGAGTATAATAACAATAAATACATAATCAAACACAAATTTCTAATTTTATCTATTAAAACTCTTATTTGCCATCGCCATTTGCATCCATTCTTTTCTGATGTAGCTGCATTAATGAAGTCAAAAGATACGTGTTAACTGCACCAAGAGCCTATATTATTATTTAACAATATCAGCACTTCTACCAGCTTCCGCTTTCTAAACTTGTGCAATAAACATAGACAGCTATGTGATATAGAGTAGATGACACAAAAAATATTTTGTGGAGATGGCACAGTGGTGGCTAATGAGGGGTATAACAGTAAAAATCACGATTTTTCTTACTCACGCTCTCACTGAGGTCAGTTCAAGGCAAATGCATACCTATGCAAAGGACTCTACTATAAGTAATTATTTTACTTCAATCAGGATTTTACAAGAAATGCAATGTCGCTTAATTATTCCTGAACCAATTAAAATAGAATATTGATAAGGCCACGATAGTAGTGGTCGTGGATTGGCATTTAATTCATGCTAAGCCACTTGGTAAACAGAATTATGAAAGAATTTATTCAAATCAGATATCTGCGGCCAAGCGATGGTCAATTACCTCCTGATGTCAATTATTAGTGTTTAGACCCACATATCTGCATAATATTTAATCTGGTTTATTATACATTAAGTCATATCGTAGGACCTTGATGATGAGCTTTTGAAAAAATTATACAGGGGCGAGGCGTTGCAATATTAGAAATCATTGCCAAAACCAAAAATCTAGAAAGTGTTAGAACATCTACCTGCAAAATCATCAATCATAAGAGTGTATCATTTCGAGGTAATTTTCTGGTAATATCTGTCTGTCCTGCACTGTTCTCTTCTGACAACCCCTTTATAAATGACTGCAACTTAATTGCAACTATTACTCTGTTAAACTATGTTCATGTATCATATTTTACCTCGAGGTGAATTTTGTTAGTAAATAAATAAGCAACAATAATTAGCATTCATCCTCGACGTAATAGTCGTGTGAATTTGTCTATGGGCGATGGAATCTCATTAGATTTGAATCATAATTGCTAAGCTTAGGGGCAGACGTTGATCTGACAGTGATTTCATGTTTGGATGTTGATCTTCAATGATGGACATGTGTCTAGATTGAGGTGTTTTGATGTAGTGCTTGGAAATTACTCACTTTGAGTTCTCAATGTCTTTTAGAAGTAATAAATTACTGAAATATTCGGGGGCGAGGAGGCAATTTTGCGTTAACCGACTCGAGGTTTAGTTGCCATTCAATTAAAGCTATCTTGGGGACATCTTAGAAACGTAAAAAATAACAATTACTGTTGAAAAGAAGTTTAAAATGGTAATGACGACGTTCATTTTTTGGTCAGTTCCGAACTAGCTGGAAATGTATTCCAAAGAATAGCGGTTTAGCTAATTGATAAGTTTAGTAAAACAAAATATTATTATTAATTTTGACGTTGTACACATGTAAATTCATTTCAATTTCAATTCAGTTCATTTGAACTCAAGCATTAGAATTCAAGAAGAGGATTCTAATATCTATATTCTTATATCTTTATCTAATAGGGAGATCCAAAAAGTTTGATAGATACAACATATTTTATTAATTGCCAGAGATTTTAAATTACCGAACTTCCATTTACACGACTTTTAACTTCTCAAAATCGCGTTAATTACATGCAACTAGTGTTAAATATTTTTATTAAAAATTATGCTCGTTGCAGTTTTAATGCTATCTGTCGTGATTTGATCAGAATAGGACATATATAAAAAGATAAACGAAATTTCATAAAATGGCGGTCGGCCTAAAGTATAAAGCCAACAATTCATCTAATATGGAAAAAAATTGTAAAAATTCAAAGATTTGAAACGTTCCATCACTAATAATTCACATCCTGTACAATAAGGAATGAATTGCAGAAAACCTAGCGATAATAATGCATAGGACACATGTTTAGCTGAATAGCCAACGTCGGCAAAGAAATGTCAAAGTTATAGCTAGCCAAACTTAGGCAACTTTTTGAGTTTCTTAATTCATCTAGTACTCAATTTTGATCTGCTTATTGTCAAGAATGAAGAAAAAATTCTTGATATCTTGGTGAATACAAATATTCTACATTTTTACACTTTATTCTCAATATCTTTATATCTCAACTCCCTAACTAATATACATATTTATAATAATTATTATATGCCCGTTGATTCTTAGTAGCATCTTTGAAATTCTCGTTAACAAATATTATTTACATTAAATAATGTTTTAAACCTTCTCTTCTAATTTTGTACCAAACCCCTTTGACGTATATTTATTTATGATCTAATCATGTAGATATCCCTAAAAGACATTTAACTCTATTAGTAGACCTAGTCGGTACTATCATCGTCATCGTCGATAATTGCACTTTGATCCCCTGAAGTCGTTTTTCTTTGCATCAGTACCGCTTTTAGGTTGGTTTTCGTGGTAGAGCCCCATTTTTCCTTAACAGCCTCCGAAGACGTCATTAGAATAGAATAGGAGGAGTTACCTTCTCCTTCTTTACTATGGTGAATACCATAAAGGAAATACACCAACATACCTGAAATACATATTTACTTACTTAAGTCAAATCTAGAAATATATAGTTTGGGATTATTACCAATTATCATCCAAACAAAAAACCGCAACCATGTTAATATATTCAAATGGACCATAAACTCAATATTGAAAAGGATACTCAGAGCTGGGATGAATGGGACTAATGGGACTTTGAAGCGAAGGTTGGCAGTGTTTTGATGGTGGGCACAAATTACCACCAAACCTAAAATGCTTTAATTAATAATAAATCAATTTCAGCTGCAGCAATAACTCACATCCCACCAAAATTAGTATAAAGAAGGTGGCCAAAACGACAGTCCACCAAATTATACTCTCTAATTCCCAGGTTGCCATTTGGAAAAGAGTGCACAGGGCACAACTAAATGTTGTAAAAATGAAGACCGATCCTGTGACTACACTACCAGGTTCGCAGTTGCCGAAAATTGGTCCCAACCTAAAAAGGATGGTTTAAAGATGTCTAAGTTATTTAGGTTTAGGTAGGACTCATTATATGAACTTACCAACTGTATTGAACCCTTAAAGTCCCAGTTAAGTTGACGATTTCTGAAGCTGGTGTTGTAAGTTCAGACGTTGAAGCTGATATTTCGGAACCTGGAGTTGACGCTGGTTTGCAGGCGGTAGTTTCAAAGCTTGGCCTAAAAATCCAACTTCTTTTACCACCCGCTCTAAATAATGTCTTAACCATTTTACCTATATCGCAGAATGATAACACTCGCGCTTACAATAGTGTAAGCCAAAAGCGTCCCTATAGACATAAATTCAACCAATTTTTCCAAGTCGAAAAGCAGAGCTATTAGAGCCGAGGTCACTCCTGATATGACCAAGTTTACGAGCGGTAGCTGAGTCTTGCTGTTGACATTTCCTGTAAAATTGTCTATAGTTGAGGATTAGTTGAGATATGATTGATTACCAAGAAAGCCAAAAAGAAGACCGTCTACTGCCATAGCATACATACACCTAGGCAACGAAAAGAGAGACCCAAAGAGGGTGGTTGTCATTCCGCATATGGCCCCTAGGGATACCACGTATTTTACCCAGTGTTGTCCGACATTTGAAAAAGCGTCGGGCAAAGCAGCACTAAAAAATTACAATATAAAAAAGATATTACAAGATGTTTCTATGTATGTCTAAAATTCTTAATAATCAAGGTATTTTTTGGCAAAAATATTGGTCTGGCAACACGGTATTAGAGTGTTCTTCGTAGGATTCAGGAACTAAGAAAATTCACTTTTTCTGACACTCCTTTTACATTTGTCCTTGTATTTCAACTAACCTTGGATTGATTTCGTAATAAGGTACCAGAAGAGTCAAAGCGGCGCTAACTAAAATGTATCCAAGAGTGACAATTCCCATGGAGATAACCGTCGCCATTGGGATGGAAAATGAAGGATTCTTGGCCTCCTCTCCGGAAGTTGCTATACTATCGAAGCCCACAAATGCATAGAAACACGTAGCAGCACCTTTATAAAGAAATATTTAATTAGTATAATTAAACTATAATTCATTCTTATATTAATAAAACTGATTATAACATTTTAATTACCTGCCATAACCCCTCCGAACTTATAGGGCAAAAATCCGCCCCCTTTAGCCCAGTTTTCCTCGTCGGCATAATAAATACCCATTACGATCACAATACCCATGACCGATAAATTTATTATTGTTAAGAAACTGTTAACCATCGCCGAACCTTTTACGCCTATGCCTAAAAATTATATACTTCAATCAGATGCATTTTTCAATTATGCGTGTTTAGTAACTACCTAAAAGAAGAGCATAAACCAAACATACAGAAAAGGCCAAAAAATCCGGATATTTCCCCAATAATTCTTCGTGCATTTCCCCAGTTATACTTATAGTGGTGTTACTAATGATGCCCCCGAAAAGGGAGTCTACATAGCCACTCCATGCCCTTGCGACGGAAGCTGCACCTGAAGCAAAAAATTTCTCATCATTTGAACGTTGATGGAAGAACCTTTATTTACCAATCATGTGCTCTAAAAGAATATTCCAACCAATAACAAAAGCCCAAAACTCTCCGATGCTAATGTAGGTGTAAACGTAAGCAGATCCGGCTTTAGGTACCCGGGTTCCGAACTCTGCGTAGCAGAGAGCCGAAAGGAGGCAGGCCAACCCCGCTAAGAGGAAGGACAGGATTATTCCTGGACCTGCAATGTCTTTTGCCACTGTCCCAGTGAGAACATAGATACCAGCTCCTACCATATGGCCAACTCCTAAAGAGTAAAATGAGTGAAATGTGAATTTTTGAAAATTCGTGACTCACCGAGTAGGGTGATGTCAAAGGTATTCAAACAACGATTCAGGGGAGTATCCATTATGTCGGAGGGCAGCTGTTTCGACCGATTCATTTTGGTGCAAATTCCAGACATGACGTGTTTTAGAATTATTTTTCTGGAGCCAGGCATGTTAAGGACTGTCTACTAAAACTACTTAGACGGGAAGATCAAATATGCATAGTAAGAGGTGGAATGATTATTACACTTGACTACTTACCCAAAAAATTGACCGAGTGTGAACTAAAAAAAAATATTTACCCGAGGCTGATGGTAAAATTTGAACTATTATTTGTTAAGGAAAATCTGAAATTGTGCTGGGATTTGTGCAATATGTTTCTCCGACACTACTGGCGATGGCAAGGAGGTTCTGGGAAAACGAACTCGGATAGGCGCATGCTTTCCAGGAAATCGATTTCCTTATTTCGAGCCTGATTAAATATTTGAATTTATTATATCTTAATTTATTTTCTTTGGATTTTCTTCGGGTAGGCCAATTGGCTATAGATAATACGTACGTTAAGAATAATAGTTCTATAGGAGAATTGTTTACCTTCTTTTATTCTTCTAGTGATTATGGACATTCAGAACTATATGAATCATATGCTTCTATAGACGAGTAATAAAAGATAAAATTGAATACGAAAATTTGTAAAAAATTTTTAAACAAAATGTAATAATAAATAATTAAATTTACTATATTCTTGATATTATAGTGAAGAAAAATTTTATGAACTTTTAAGTTAAATTCTTCCTCCAAAAATATAAATTCGACAAAGTTTTAATGTTTAAAAATACCAACTAGCAGTGAAAGATACAATGCTAAAACTCGAGTATATTAGATCACTCGACTTGTTTGTTAAATTAACTCAAATAAATATAGGGACATTAAATTTTCCTTGAGGAAACATTTTTGTTTTACTCATTATTTCGTTACAAGGAAATTATTCACGTCAACTTTAAATTGTTACTATAGATTAAAAATGAAAATGCGAATTTGTGTATGATCCTTTAGTTCTTGATACTATGGTGATGGTAGTTTGTCTAGGTCCATATTAAATGGTTTTAACATTAGCATTGTTTAAGTGTTAGATACACTGTATCTTTTAATTCTATAACGGTTTCAAGAATTAGTCAGATATATACAATGAAGTACATATACAGTATGTACAAGATTGAACTGGAAAATATAGATCACTCTGTTCTCATACATTTACTTCACAGAAATGGGTAAGGGAAATATTAATTTTAATGACCAATAATTCGAGAAAAAATATGCTTTTCTATTTTTGTGTGCCTTTTCTCCTTCCTAAAATCTAATCAAAATTCCAACAACACAAAAAGCAAGAATTTTTTTAGCGTGCATCAGTTTAAGATCTAGAAAAGTAACTCGAGATGCTTATCATATTCACTTTAGTTACACCCCTTGTATTTCAATAATTAAATTTTTCATATGGATAGATTTACTAGCAATCCCATACTGTTGTTTTATTAGGTCAAAGGGCCACACCTTATAATGATATGCGGGACATATCTTCCTGCATTTTGTTTATGTTTGGTGAAGCACGATATGCAACTTGAAAGTTTCCGGATATACCCTTTTATGTTTCCGACCAATATACCCTTTTATGTCGTGTAATTAGATTTTTTTTAAATATAAGCGTATTAAATTAATTTTTTTTGTCATGTTAGATACAGAAAAAACGACTGAAGTTTTTAAACTGTGAATGATTTTCCAATAGTGCTAAAAGATAGTATGGTATACGATCACGAAAGGACCTCTATCAGAGTGCTCTAAATACCATTTCGTTGACGGCTTGTTTCTTCCCAATCTAATTACTCATATGTGTGCACTATCGGATCCAAACGGAAGCCCTACTTCCGCATGGGGGGCCCCACTGCGACGCTATTAGCGTGTTTAGCTCACCATTTCCATGCAGTTCAATATTATGGTTGTTGTACTTTTACCACCGCTTCGTTGCGTTGCGTGCCGTTTTCTTTCGTGATTTTGGCCGCTTTGTTTCTGGCTTGTGCACTGGGTATCGAACCACTGTGCGCGCTACTCCGGGTGCTTTACCGGACCGCGAAAGCTCCATTTGAGGTTTCGTCTTCTCTGGTTGTGTTTTAGTGCAGGAATTTCGGTTCTGGTTCATGCTCAATTTGTGTGAAAAAATCGGAAATTAGGTGAGTTATAGGTAGCGGAAAATGTTGTTAAACAGCACTTGAGTAGACAGGTGCTTTAATTAAATAGAATTTAGAAGTAGCAAGCATGGCGGAGGCTTTACTTGTAAATGCGGAATAAATTTTTTTTAAGTCATTTGTATCGCGTGCCATAAGTTTGGCTTAGCTTAGTACGCTTAAAATGATAGATAATATATACAATAAACAACAATCATGGCAAAATAGTCAATTTAAACTTACCTTAGGGAATAAGCATGTCGATGCAAATAGCGGTCAGTGATTTTTGGTCGTTAAATCTGGTCAAATTTTGACTACATTAGTATTTGTTTAGCTTGAATAAAAAACAAAAAAAGGTCGATCTCGTGTTAGATATTACTTAATTTTATTGTCTGTCAAAAATCCTTAATCCAGGATTTTATACAGAAGCTGACAACGTGGCTATTTCCAACGGTATGTACTGTCAAAATTTTAACTCCAAACTTAAAAACAATTGCAAGGCGCGGCGTTGCAATTTACATATTTAAATGGAGATCATAGGTAAAAATGAAATGAGATAAAGAAGAATTATAATTTAAAAAATCAACGAAGTATCCTGTCACTACAAATCTCGGGTTTTGGTAATCGCCATTTAATGGAAATCATAGATAACAATTAAACAATCAGAGAAGAACTATTACAATTTGCAACAAAAAATAAAGAAATAAATGTATAATAATAAAATATACACAAACATTTCTTAGAAATTTCCACTGATCCCGAGTCAAACTTTATCAATCTTTCATGGCTCAACCAAATATTATTATTATTAAACAATACTAATATACATTTTCATATTATCGTATGCTTTTTTCATTTGCCAATTTAGCAATACAATATTAATACCAAACAAATTTGTACAACAATAATAATTCCAAATTGCAAAACTTGGTAAATTTATTAAACGTGCGCATTATTTATAAGGTAAATTGCCTTCTAAGCTAAAGCGTGAAGCACTTGCCTGCATAATAATATTAAAAAGACGGTAATTTTAAATGGAAATTATTAACATTATATTTCATTAGGTGCTGCTTTCTTTTATGCTCAACATTACGAGCTATTAAAGGCATTCCAATTCTTAGGTGTAGAATTGATTAATTTTCAAATGTTATGAGAAATATCTTTTTTATTCAAAATAGAGAAAAAATGGAAAAATTAGTTTAATAAGTACAAAAATATGGGTTGAAGAATGTTTACGGTTGGGAGCACATTAATACAGGAAGCGTATGATGGTGAATCTATGAAACCATCAGAAATTAAATTACTTGATTATGCAAGAGGTTCATGTTTTTATTTTGATTTGAACGGTTAAGCCACTAACTCTCACATTATATCAAAATTAATAATCATATTTTCTAGACAAACTAAAGATGCATCTTAAATTACAAATATACGTTTAATTTCAATTAAATGTTGAAATTTTTCTATCTACCCACGCAAAGATCCGTTGAATTTTCCATCATGTATGATAATATGGTTCATCAAACTTCGGCCATTCAGATATATAAACCAGCGGCAATTTCGTCCATTTATCTATATTATTTTTATTTATATTTATGCATTAGTTTAGTAGAAAATTGCACGCGTAGGAAGATGTGCCTTAATATAGGTCGAACCAACTTTATGTTGTTGGTCGATAAATCCAAATTAAGATTATGCGGTAATATCATACTAACCGGTCAACCCATAGAAATTTGAAGTATCCTTTAAGTGGGTTAAGGATGCTGTAAAATCGATTCGAAGACTATAATTTCGTTTTAGTTGAATAATGCAAAGTAGAAATGCTCCCCGTTAAATGCCTGAAGACCATTTCCCTCTTTTTGCAATTGTTAATTAAACAATTTTTGGTACTTGTTCATCCTCATGACAATTCTACGATTTTGGTTTTATTAAAGAATAGAAATCTCGTGTTTCGTTTTTGTTTCAAAAATGTACAATTGACGTGATACTACTGAAAAGGTGATTTCCTGTCATATCAAATTCTCATCATCCTAAATATTGGTAATTTCTTAGTTAACATAGCAGGCCTAACCGGCACTGAAAATGTGCCATAAAACACATAGCATTTAGCTAATTTTGTGACCAGATGATCGAATCAATTAGGTCCGTCACACTTTCTTTTCCTGTCTAGAGCGATGTCAAGCCTGGCCATTACCGTTCCTATTGTTGAATTGCACAAAAAATTCAAGCTTCCATTAAATTATTGTCTAGGAATTGCACATTACTGTTGTTAGTTCATTTTGATAGGCGAGTTTGGAAATAATGTCATTACTTGTTCTCATTATGCACAAGAGAGGTACCAAAGTGTCGTGTTGTAATGGCTTCGACGTACACTGAGTACCAGAAGTATTCGTACACCAAGACCAAAAATAAATTGATACTATTTTTTATTCGTTTAAAGTTTTTAATCTCTGGATTAATAATTTAATGTTAAAGTGTTCGAATTAAGTCTTAATATGCCTAAACTAATTGTTGACCTCCATAAACAAGGAAATTCGTTACGTGAAATTTTTAAAAGTGTTAACAAAACCCCTAGTACCGTTGAATACGTTAGAAACAAAATTAAGAATACGGGAAATGTCCTATCAACTATCCGTGAAGGAAGACCAAGGAAGATAAAACATCGGCGACGCAGCTTTATTAACCGTAAAGTAAAACATAACCCTTCAATTAGTGCCGTAAAACTCACATCGGATCTTGAAAATGCTACTGGCTCCAGAGTATCCGCCCAAGCTGTTAGAAATGTGCTAAAAGAAGATGCATTCCATGACAAATTAACCGAAAAAATATCTTGGATTAACGATACCAGTCACAAGAAAGCACGTGAATAAGTCAGTGGAGTTCTGGCGTCGTATAATCTTTCCAGATGAAAGTAAATTTAATATTTTTTGATCACACGAACGTCTTTACGTGTGGAGATACACAGAAGAAGCCCTGAAAATAATATCTCAAGCCCATTGTAAAGCATGAGACCTTCATTTTATTGATGGAACTATGGAGAGGTTTATATACCCAAATATTTTAAGTGACCATTTGGAGCAGGAAATGTCAAACTTATTTTTTTGTTTCATTTCAAGGCCAACTGGGTTTTAAATCTGATGTTTATTTAATGGAGCATAGTATTCACCGGTTTGTTAAATATCAATTTGCACGAAAACTGTTGGAGATTTGGATTTTGAACAGCATTACCTTTTTTATATAAAAATCTTCAAATTTAATATTTTTCTTACAAAATCGTTAATACAGTTAAGAACCAAAACGTTTAGGCACTTTTTAAGCACCACTTTCCCTGTATCACCCGCTTCTGGAAAAAAATGTGACAATTTCATTCTAGAAGTTCAGAAAGAGCACAAAAAGTTACAATAACAGCATAAAATTTCATTGCTTAATCTCGAAACATTTCGAAAATTTTAATAAAAAAACCATCCTCAGAAACCAACATTTCACACCCTGTACATCGAACACGATGCGCCTTTCGATATATGTTTATAGTGAGTTTTCGTCATATTTTGGGACCTAGAATACGTGATTAAATTTTTGGCACTATGTTCAGGAACACCTTGTATAACATACCTCACGTATTGAGAGCACGCCCAGAGTTCCCAGAGCTCAATCTAATTGAGCACTTGCGGTCACACTTAAAGAAACAAATTGAGAAACATGACATAACAAGCAAATACGCTTTGCGAACAGTTCTTCTGCAAGAATGGTCCTCAATGTTTCAAGAGATTATTGAAAATTTGGTTTCTTCAATACCATGATGGTTGCCGAGTGTTGTCGATTTCAACAGGTACCAAACTATCGATAGATACACACGTTCTTATTTGTTTTGTTATTTGATTATGATTTCCCGTAGATGAACGAATACTTTTTCCGCTACGTACTGTGGTTCCTATGTTATATTTTAATATTCTAGTAGGGAAAGTTTGAGATAACCTTTATAGAGTAGAGTATTCAATCATATTAACTTCATCATTAAGATTTGTTATACCGATTCTACTAATGCGTTTATTAGATATTATGGCTAGGGCGAGCCAAGTAGACCATAATAAAAAAAATTAACACTTCCTATGGCAATTAAAATGCATTTTCCCCTCTGTTTGTATTCTGTGAGGTCTCGTAAGCTCCCGCGTCTCATTTAGAGATATAATTTTTTTTTTTTTTTAACATACAAAAAGCTCATAAATAATTGATGGCGCATCCTTAGAATGCATTTAGGGCAAGAAACGTTAATTTAATCTACTTAAGTAAGTACTTGCCGTAGTTTTCTCCTTTAAACATCTGCCAATTGGCTTTGCAATAAACCTAAAGAGAGAGAGTTTTATGGCACTTGAATGGCATCGAGATTGGACGAGTGAAGTAATATATTATCAATTTCTACGTGCCTTCACTTATTTAATTTGTTTCAAATTAAAAACTTATTTCCATTAAGTGAGTGTCTCGTGCATTTAATGGAAGAAATAAACAGCCACCGCAAGATCTCAGTGATATTACTGGTGGTAATAATCGCGTTAATGTATAATTATTTGACACGTGGCTTCTAATTACATTAATGAAGATGTTACATTTTCTTTGTAATAAACCAAACACCGTAGGATGTCGTTATTGTAACTAGATCAATTTTTCCTAGAAACTCCGCATTTTTAAATTATTAATTAAATTGCCTTTCTTCTTGTAATGTTAACACGTCACGATATGCGGACACTAACTAAATAACATCAAGTAAAAGTGTGTAATACACCAATTTAAAATTGGGACTTTCCAAGAATACCAAGTGAGAGTTTCACGGTAACGAAGCGTTTGTATGGTAATGTGCATTTTTAATTGCTACAAATTCGTCATCAAACATAATAACGAATCCGCGATTTCCTCCTTTATACAAAATACTTTGTTAATAAAATGATAAAGGACTACTAATTTCCTAGTCTGATTGTGGTTTCAGTTAATCTAATTCAGGTTTATTACGCGTTCTGCCTTAGTGGTCAATTATTTTTTCAATAGGTATTTAGGTGTTGTTGAAATCTGGTTACAATGAATTATTGATTAATAAGTGTTACGCGTGTTTGTTGCAGAATTGCCAAAGACATCATGGATAACGAGTATCAACAGATATTGCCCAAGGTGTCTGGGTATTTGGAGAAAAAGGGGAGGAAGGTAAGTTGTAGAATTTAGAGAAAACAAGCCATAAATAACAGAACATTTCTGTTTATCAGTTTTCGGGCAATTTGACTCAAAATTATATTTTCAAAATATTCGGAAATTATGGCTTAGCTTTGGACGCTAAAAATACACTTTCCTTATAGAAGATCTTTGTATTATTCGATTTTTTTAATCTCTCGCTCATTAGGATTAATTCACCGATAGAAATCCCTCTTTCTTCTCCATTTTTCCTTCTCCATCTCTTAATTTTCCAGTAAAATAAAAATTAATTTGATGAATTCTCCTTACCTCCTGAAAATTTTTTTCCCATTGGAGAACCTGTATATTACTGATGCCAATCATAATGAATTATTCTTTAGTATACTTTACTGTAGCTATCTTTATGGGTTTTTAAGTAATTTGAGCCTTCATGAGACTATAATTTCAAAATGTAAAAAAAAAATCCAGTTTTTCATATGGAGCACACTGTTTATTACCTGATTTCCTGAATAGCTACTCATTAAGCTGAATTAATTTGTCCAAATTCCTACATCCATCCCGCTTAGTTTTCAAGACTTAATGTCAACAATTTTTAATTATTTTTAAATTGAGGTTTGACTCTCTTTAAAATTTGGAAAGTCGACCGTTTCGTAACATCCCGCCTAAGTGAAGTTACAGAAAATTTTTTTAACTAAATAAGAGTAAGACAATTAAATCACTTAACAGGATTTGAGCCTATTGGGTTTGATTAGTGGTCAGATTCATGCGATAATGCACTTTTTCTTTTCCAACGTGGCGGTACAATTCATCCTCTGTTGATGTTATTTCAGATATGACACTCATAGGATGTTTAAGGGTGTTTCATGGTATTCCTTTAAGCCCTACTAAAATTGTGTATAAAACGTCAGAGTCATGTCACATTTCATTCTTTATAATTTAATATGAGGATAGCGCACGATCCCTTCACGATGTTGGTTCAATTGTAGGGTAAACAGAATTTTAGCATTAACCAAGTACGGAATCATGTTAAAATTATTATAATTTCTCAATTCAGTATTCGTTTAATTCATTGCAAACTTTTAAATCCCGAAGCTAAAGCTGAATCTAACTTCATGTTCAAATATCTCTATTATAATTTTTATATTATTTTCATTTTGAGGTGACATCGCATTCGATAGTTTTTGGGGTAAACTATTTAAAAAAAAACTAACAATCTAATGAAATAAAGGCCATTTAATTTTAAAAAATTTTAAATCCAGTTCTTCCAAGTAACGGCGAAAATTATCAATTGTATTTTATTAAAATCGAAGACATTATGCTGGTTGATTTTGTACCAAATAGGGCAAGATAACAAATAGTTTTCAAGGTAAATTATTTAAAAAAGTGCAATTGAAAAGTCTACGTCACTTAGTTTTTACAAAACCTGAGCTGGACTGCCACGCATCCGACATCTTTCGCCCGTTGTCCAAAAAATCATATTCTTAATTGATTTTAATATTAGACATTCGCCATATCCAGAAAAAAGCTTCAATTTAAAGAACGATGTTCTTCATTCACAGCCATTATTTTTCAGGTCTATATTCAATTATGTTATTCCCTTTTTTAATTTTCATTTTTCTCTTCAGAATTTTAATCAGGAATTCCACAAATGAACCAAAAATGAGAATTTTCCAACGTCGAATTTCTGAGGCGTGACAGTCGGATTATAACCCAAAACTAATTAAGAATTTTTGTATTGCCATCATTACATAATTGATCCTCTGCAGATAGCTAAAGAATTTTCTTGGAGAAAATAGATTAGGATGGCATTCAATTAAAAAAATTGGTTTTAATTGTGAACTAATGACAATGCGAAAAATGCAGGCAAAACCGTTTTTTGGGTTTTAGATTACATATGTAATTGATTTTGTTTCAAATCATGATTTGTTAACAAATAATGTTAGGGATGAAATTTTAAAGCTTTAATTTACTTAGTGAAAGCAAATGCAAAGAAAACTCTTCTTTCTCTCATAACAACCTGGAGATAGGATTTCTGTCTTCCTATAATAATGATCATAAAGTCATTCATAAAAGAGTTATTCAAAGGCTAATTTAGCAGCTGTCACGAGAGAAAGTAATAATAAAAGGTCATCGGTCATTTGATATACCTTTAATAACTACGATTTAGATTGTATTTATTTCCAAGTCAACTCACAGATTAACATTGAATACAATTAATTATATACAAGAAGTCTGGTGTACGCCCTATATAATACTTTTTTGACATTCGTTTTCCCCTAGTCTCATATCCTGAATAATGGCGTTGCCTGCTTCCTAAGAACTTGAAACTTTTCAGAAAATGATGAGTTGCTACAAAAAGTACTGGTTCGTATTAGAAGGACGTCTACTGCTCTACTACAAGTCTAAAGATGAATACGACGCCATATCCCCTTGCAAAGGATCTATCAATTTAGGCCCTACATCTAATGTTAAGCCTGGTAATGCTAATTCTGGAGTATTCCAGATTGAAAGCAAAACTACCACCATCACCTTGGTAAGAATTTGCACTCCCAGTAACAGACTCCTATTAGCACTATCATCTATCAGAGAGCTGAAAGCAAAGATGACCAGCACAAGTGGATAGAAGCATTAATATCTGCGTTAAATCAAAGAAGCGAGTACAGGAAATTGAACCACTTTAGATACTCTACTAGTGATTTGTCTCCCATTGCCAAGAAAGCCTTGTTGGACAAGCAAAAAACTCTTCCGCGGAGCTTTGATAGCGGCTCGGTGGACTTTCAAATGACCATTATAGAGAAATTGCAGAAAATGGGAGCTAGAAACTATGGTAACTTCAAATTGTTGCGTAATGAAACAATAATCTTATTTTTTATTTTATGCAGGTATTGGACCAAAACTTCGCAGATCCAAAACAACCTTGGCGCGGACTCATCAGATGTCTTATTCCAACGACTCTTTACCATCCAAAGATAATGATGAACTGCATCTTCATAAAACCGGATCAGTTATTATAGACAATGACTGCTATAATAAAATTAGCATCCGCAATAGTGTGGAGAGTGTTGAAGCTAGTTCTGAAGGTATTTACGAGAGAATTCCTTCTTCTGATTCAGTGTTTATACAAAGGTAAAATGTTACTTAATATGTAACATAGCTCATCAGCTTATAATTCAATCAAATCCAGAGAAACTTCAGGAAGTCTTAACAATAACAGATCATCATCGTTAATGACAGAGAATGACGTGTACTGGACTAAGTACACCGTAGATGTGCCTGTAGAACCTGAATCTGGCTACGAAATCATCGAGAATAATGATAAAATTCAATCTGGAATTACCAAAGTACTTAAGGAAGAAAACATTTATGCTGAAGCCGATTTGAAGAATGTCAAAAGCTTTGAAGGACTTGAAAATGATCAATACATTGATATAGAGAATTTTAGAACTAGTTCGACTTCCAGTCAGGGTTCTGCTGATGGTAATTTTGTAAATATATTTTATTAATGAGTTAAAGAAGTTTATTTCTAGACAAAGAGAGGAAGACAGGTTTGTTTGGTATCGGTAGGAAGAACAAGTGCGGTAAAGACAATAAGGAAGACAAGAAAGGAAAGATTAAGAAATCTGAAAGTTTTCTGCAAAGGGTGTGGAGTAAGAAATCGAAGAATAAGAAAAATAAGAAGAATATATCGTTAAGTGCAACAGATATTGTGGACAAGGTGGCAATGAGCGATAGTGAAACTCTGAAGACGTTAAGCGAGCTGCAGCAGATTCTTCAGAGGCAAAACAGCGCGATCAAAGTAAGTATAAGAACTGAGAAAAATTAGAAATCAAGGAATATGTCTTATGAAAATATCATTTAAAAGTGTTTTTTGACGACTTTCGACCAATCCCACTAATCTTATTTTTTCCCTGATTAATGAATAAAATTTCAATTAAATTAAAGATGGAGCCTTTTTAAAAAGGTACATCTCAAATTTGAAAATTCCGAACTAAATAATTCAAAAATTAGAAGAGCTGCAACGAGACAAATACAAAAAATCTGAAAGATCAACATCCTATATCTTTGTTATGTTTCACAAGAATTATCTTTACATACTAAATCATCTTATTTTCCAATTTTTTGTCAACTTCTAAAACCTTAAGCAAAACACACCTTTGACAGCGTTACTCCACTCACATATATCAAACATTTGGCCACAAATCTACCAATAACACCTACCCTAAAACTACAAATCGACCATAAATCAAGGCACTGAACATAATCCGAAAGACAATTCTTGACTGTCAAGTTCCCTAATTGTAAGCACGTGTTTATTTATCTAGATTGCCCTTTAACTTGTTCGAATGCCTTTATAAAATCGATGCCCCCATAATGACGTAATTTACCCTAATATCTTGATGTGCTTCAATTTAAGAAATGTTTCAGCAGCTGCACCAGAGAACTAGCGCTGTAAGTGCCATGGAAATGGGCATTAGTGAAATGGTTTATTGTGGAAATGACGATGTACTAGAAAAAAATATGACAGGTGAGTGTATTCGGGAATTACTATTTTTTATTTGAAAACTTGGAATATGTTTTTTCTCCCACTCACCGGAAAAGTTCCCTTTAAATGATTCAAAGCAAGCTGCAAAATGTCCTAAAAAGCCTAAGCAATAAAAAATATTTCCTGCCTAGGCAGCAAAGTAAAAAATACATTTGTATACATAACGCAAATTTTCTCCCTTAGATTTTTTCGTAACCTCGTCTGGGACTCAACTATAAATATCGCCTTGTGAAACTAATATTTATTTTTTGCAGGATTTAATCATGAAATTATAAGTCACAATGCCAAAGGTCCCTCCTTACCACCCAGAAACCACTCACAATCTACATCTAAATTTTCCTTAAGTCCGATATATAAAGAAGTGCCCATGCAACATCCCCCTGCAATCCCACCTAAAATGAAGCGCAAAAGGCACTCTGATGCCACTTTAGACCAGATTTACAACGATTATATGTCTAAACAGGAAATATTAGAAGAAGTGCTGAAAAACAAAGATATTGACGCTCAAAAAAAAGAAGGTAATATCAAAGACCTTTTTTGTTATTTTAATTGCTTAAAAAGTTTTCTTTGGGATATTAGGCAAAGTCAGAGAGCTAATAAAAAAATTTAGTAAAGAGTCTATAGCTCATGAAGAGGGTGTTGAACTAAGGAACAAAAATCAAGAATCGACGCGTAAATCTGAGATGTTCCCAACTAATTCTAAAGATCTTGATAAACTGCTAGAAGAATTGTCAAAAATCACCACGGCCCCCATTATGACTCCAGGAGTTACCATTAGTTTAATCAATCCAGAAATTTCCGATAAAGACGTAAGTTGTCCTTAAAAACAGAAATTCTCCCTAGAAACAGTTCTTCAACAGATCAAAAAAATGGCCCCAATTCGAAGACGAAGATTATCCGATCCAGACTATGACGTTCCACGTCCTCATAGGTCACTAGTAAATATTCGCAAAAGGGATGAAAATGCCCTTCAGGCGACGAGGTTCTTTGGACCGATATTGCAACCCTCGGATTTTGAAGACTGTGTACCACCAAATAAACCGTAAATACATTATTCATGCATATTTTTTTAATGAATACTTATATCTGTGTTTTCATTTCCAGGCCATCTCCCCCTACAGACTACCATTCGAACATCCCGAGCATGACTCCAGACTCTCTGGAGATAGATAACCGTAAAAAGGACTCAATTCATTGCCAAAGTCACGACGAGTTGCGGACCATTTCTTACGAGTCTCATGACTATTTGCGCTACAATAAGGAGAGTCATCACAATCTCAACCTTTTGATTGAAACGAATTATTCTGATTCCAGATTATTTTTTAAATCAAACAACGGTTTCAGTCCGGATTCACAGAATATTATCAATCTTAATCAGACTAAGATGAATCAGTCTGATAGTTTTTTCGTAGATTCGCTTGATCCTTAATCTGTTGATATAAGATATGGCGTAATTTTGTCAAAAAATCTGTAATAATATACCATATCTTTGGTAGAAACATTTAGGTAAATACCTAAACAAAATCAATGTTTTCCAATAAAAATAGCTGTGGAACACAGTTACTCAATTTGATCTAAGGCAAACTTATTCTGTTGAAGAACCAATTGCAATATAGTTTTTTTTCTCAGGACTACGTCGATGACTATAACCTGTACAAACGCAGTCAAATTACACAAAGCAACACCTGATTTTAGACAAACTTCTATACACACTAACAGAAGAATATAACCCAGTGCCATTTTGGCAAGATTTATTTAATAGCTTGTCGCAATTTTTAATTAATATGATCATTTTAATCCTTTCAAAAATTTGTATTAACAATCTATAAGAAATTATCATACATTAATTCATGATTTTTAGTTTGTTACATGGCTATTTAAAATTAATTGTGATGGCTGAACAACGATAAACTATTGAATACAGAAAAAAGTACCTTCAAATCTTTATATAAGAGATATAACCAGTAGTTTTAAAGCGCAAAAGTTATTATAAAAACCGCTTTAGCAGAATTGTTTTTACATTTAATACATAATTAATTTCTGTATGATTATTCTAAATATACAGATCTTAATTTATGTCACTTTGATGTTATTTTAACGTTTTGATTGTTAATTTTAAAAAGTTAAAGTTTCTAAAGTTTTCTTTGGTGAGGACTCGAGACGTTATGCAGAAGCCCATTTGCTTCTAGATCCGCCACTCTTTTGAATTTTTGGAAAATACTGTCTGTTCCAGAAGTTCATTTAATTTAGTATTTTGCGCTTTTTTATACCATACCATTTGCTATTTAAGTTTGTGTTTACCGTATGTATAATTGATTTAAATGTAATGAAAGATGAATTATCTTCGTATTTTAAAAAATAATTTTTTTAAAATTTAATTATAATTAGTAAATTAATAAAAAAATAAAATTATAAATAGTAAATTAAAATATTGCGCAACTTAAAGATGCCAAAGAACTAGCCTCATTTATTCCTTCGTTTCGTAAATTGCACATTTTTAACGTGCAACATAAGACATCATATGTTAGAATTTTAATCCTGTTACCGTTTATATTTAAAGAATGTAAGCTATGAAACTGGGAAAATGTCAAGTTGGAAGTACTATGAATTAAATTTCTGATTCAATCTGATTGTTTTTTATTTTTAGTGTGGTGCCCTTTCCTTTTTATACTCAAAAACCAAACACTCTCAATATACAAAAATTCCAAATTTATTTACACAAACATAACACAAAACATCATTTTTTGCCCTTTTTCTTCCCCCCTTTAATCTTCTTTCTGACCCCAGTAGCTCCTTCTGTATCATCCTCGTCATCCCGACCATCTTTCCGTTTTTTATCCTTTATATTAGTCAAGTCTCGCATTTCCGTTTTGGCAATTTTTTGAGACTCTGCCACTCGCTCTTGCAAGGACATCACTTCGTCTTCTTCTGTCTTGTACAGGGGCAGCTGTTTGCCTATGAGCTGTTCTATGCGTTGGTATAATTCCACATCATACTGAAATTTTTATTACCTCACTGCTCAAATTCGTGTGGTGTTTGTAGCAGTAAAATTATGAGGAATTAAATCAATGATAATGACGAAATAAAAACTTGTATATCATCGTGATTTAATTAAATTATGTAAAATTTCTGAAATAATTGAAATTTGATGTAAGAAAAACTTACTTGAGTGACGAAAGTGATAGCTTTCCCAGACCTGCCAGCACGTGCAGTTCTTCCTACTCGATGAATGTAGTCCTTACTGTGCGTTGGAATGTCAAAATTAACAACTATATCCACATGAGGAATATCCAAACCTCTGAAAAACATTACCATCTATTAAAACCTTGTACATCCTATTTTAAAGCAACTATGACAAATATTATATAAATTCTCAGAGGTAGTAATGAAACTATAGTTTCAGTTTCATAGTTTACTACTCAATCTTCAAATTATGCATGATAGGAATATAACATTGAACAAAAACTCTTATAGTGAAACTGAGGAATAAACCCACCTGCTTGCGACATCAGTAGATATCAAAATAGAACGGGTTTTGGCTTTAAATTTAGTCAATGCAGCCAGTCTCTTATTCTGAGACATTTGCCCATGCAAAGGAACAGCAGTAAAACCCAGATTTCTCAATAATAAGGCAGTCCTGATGGTATTATTGCATGTAGAACAAAAAATCATGAAACTGTTGCCGGCATTTTCGTTCAAAATGTGAACTAAATAAACATCCTGAAAATTGTAAGTTATTAATTATGCTATGCCTACTTACCTATTGTTGAAGGCATACTTTAAATTTCACAGGTATAAAAATGTAATACTGCTGCAATTTTTCCACAGTTTGGTATTTTGTGGATACTTCAACCCTTACTGGACTCTGCAGGCATGCCCTTTGCAGTTTTTTTACTTTTTTAGTCATAGTAGCAGAAAATAGAAATGTATGCCTTTCCCTAGGGATGACTTTAAGAATTTTATTCACTTCAACCTCAAAGTCCATATTTAGAATTCTATCGGCTTCATCCATTACCAAGTATTTTAAAGCTCTAAAATATTATAAACCCATTTTTATATTGGAAATTTTTAAGCAAATAAAGAATTTTAGATCAAAACATGTTTTTCTCAGAGGTAGTGACGAATGCTGTAGATAATATCATTACAGTATCAACCAACAGTGTATGCATCATTGATATTTCAAGAGTTAAATAATTTTCAGTTGTCTTAAAATATAAATAAGAATATAGTACCTTAAATTAAATCCTTTAGTGTTAGACAAATGGTCAACCAATCGACCCGGTGTGGCAATTATAATGTGAGGCTTTTTAGCTAATAATAAAGCTTGTGAGGTCATGTCCATTCCGCCAACAATGACCACACTTTTAACACCTATTGCTGATCCTGAAATAAAACAAAATTTTCCGTGCTCAAAAATTGTGTCAGATTTATAATTTGAAAAATGTATAACATTTTTAACACTAATAAATGTATTCATGCATAAAAAATATAAAAATTAATAAATTTTAAATAAAAATTATACTTTCTCATGCATTATTTTATTATTAAACCTTGCTTGGTCCCACATTTTTCCTTACCCAATGCTTCAAACTGCTCAGATATCTGAAAGGCCAATTCTCGGGTAGGAGTTAAAATCAAAGCAAAATGTCTCTGTGGATTTTTTAATAAGGCTTGCAGTATTGGTAAAGCAAATGCAGCTGTTTTACCAGATCCTGTTTCAGCTAACCCAATAATATCCTTCCCTTGCAGGGCCACAGGAATGGATTCCCTTTGGATCCTTGAGGGGGATTTCCATTTCAATTGTTCACAGGCTTTACATAAGGCATCTACAAGGCCCTAATAAGTTCAATAAGTAAATAATCGGCTGTTAGTAGTAAATTGAAACTTACCAGGTCTTGCCATGAAACTGGAACATCTTCAGTTTCTTCAACGGCATGTTCAGGTGCATTTTCTTCGACACCACTACCGTTTAAACTAGGCTCTTTATCACTATTTAGAGCCATAATTTATGCAAATATTAAATAATCCGTTTGGCTGAGGAAATTTCTATATTTATGAAAGTAGATTAGAACATCTTAACCAAGATGTTGAAACCTGAAAAAACCCAACTTTTGTAATGCTTTTATCCAGTCGCAGATTTTCCAATTCCACGTGGTTAATAGAAAAATGACAACAATAACCTCAAACCTCAACATTGGGAACGTAAAACGTAACCGCCGAGTAAGAGCTGCTTACTGTGCAATGGTTATATGGATTGTCACTTGTCAACTTTTAGAGCAAGTCGAACAATTGCACCAGTCAGAATCAGATTTCAATGGATTCCAATTTTGATTGACATTCAGTAGTATCGATATACTATAATTAATTTTTATTAATACTTGTAACGCAGTAATTATTTACATTTTTCTTCACAATTATTCTAAGGAAAGAAATGGAAGAGACAGAAAAATAAGATTACTTCTCAACTCTAGCAGAAAGTTTACGATAGTCGAATTGCTTATTGATCGTTAATTCTTATTTCTAGTTTCTAAAGTAGTTTAAAGACATAGAATTAATATCTCAACCAAAGAAGATTCTAGGTAATGCGTTCGTTAGCTGGAATCTTCTTTGCTCAAGCTCCTCATGAAATTCAGACAGAGATTTCTTAAAACCTTAAATCGACCCGAAAATCAAAAACCTAAAACCAAAAATCTCGATTCCATTCTTAATTTTTATACCGTTGAAGTTTTAAGTATCGATAATCTAATCCGTCTATTTCATCGGTACGTAGACTATGCCAAATACTTCGTCGCAGTTCTGAATTTTCTGATTCTGAGATACTGTCACTGTTCTCCCGTTCCGCCTTCCGTGTCGTTAAAATTCGTGTTTAGCAAGTAAACCGCCGACGATTCAACGGACATTCCTCGACGGTACGAACAATCCATTTCTTCTTGTTTCGCTTCGTTACGTTTGCTTGGCTTCGATGACTTGTTTTTCAACTTCAGCAGCTGAGATTCAACAACGTAGGCCGTTGGTAAGAAGTGTATAAAGACCACATTGGCTTGAACGTGCGGTAAAGTTCTATGACTTGAAGAGTGAACTCTGAAGAAACAGAGGAAAGAGACGACTATCGTGGTCAACCGATTCAAGGCGAGGAGAGTTGATGTTCCAATTTTAGATCAATTTCCTGGTTTGCGTTAGTTGAATTCTCCATTGAATGCCAACGATCTTTCTTCTTGAACGTATTAGTTTCTTTCGGATTCGCGAGAATTTCAACGAAAATGTCGGGGACAGAGTGTGTTGACTGCTGTGGGAAGGCGAAAAAGTGAATCGCCACCAGTGTTGTTTTTTGCGTCATTTTGACCGGGATTTTTTGAGTGATTCGGTGACATGACAATTTAACACAAAAATGGCCTCAACGTCAAATTTCCAGGCAAAGGTGCTTATGTCCAAGGGGAAGAGGGCCACTGCCGCATACATCCACGCGGATTGTGCCGCCGAGCGGAATCCCCAACATCTCAAGGAAGTTTTGGATAATCTACTAAACCCTATCAAACCCATAGATGAATGGGAGACCATCGACTGGTGCAAATGGCTCATGGCTGGGGGGCGAACGCCCGATGAATTTGCAAGCACAGGTAGGTTCCCATGTAAAATTCAGAATTGCCAACAGTGTGGCCTGTATTAACCTTGTCAGTGGCCTTCACTAAGCACCAATTGAGTCACCTCCAAATTTAAATACAATTTAAGCATTTTATTCTAAGTTTGAAGCCCAAACTTTAGGATGGTATTGAGAAGCTTGTTATTAAAATGGATTGAATATTTAGGCCTTGAATTGAAATGAGCTTAGGTACTTGCATTTCATTGTGTAATGCAGGACATGATATGGTATTAATTTTTAAATCATTTTTTAAAATTTTTTGTCCATCTGGAGGTTCATATTTGTCCTAGTGATTGTCAGATATAGCCTTGGATGTATCTAATTCTAATTAAGTATCTCATACTCTAATTTTCTGCTTCAGTGCTATTTTCCTACTATACCATATACTCTCCTAGTCAAGCTCCTAGTACTTGTCAATTTGCTTAATAGTTACGAAATTTAATACCTATATAATAGGTACTTAAAGTAAAAATATTTTCAGATTGATGCACCTGACTTGTAAATTTACACTTGCTCACATGTATTTATCCAGCTAGTTTTATAATGGTGCAATGAAATTGTCAAACTTTGCAAAATTGTCAGATGTCATTGAATCATGTTAATATGTAGTTATTCACCTTTAAAGTAGCTGTTACCTATAAACTCAGTTTAACTAACGTTGTTAGTTTTGTCACCAGTAAATCACTTTGCAAATTAGACATTGTCTACTTTTGATTTAATATTTACAGAAGATTTATGTCAAATATAATAAAATTAACTTTGTATCCAGTATTTCATTTTGGTATCTTGAGAAGAAAGTGTAAACATAGCAACAACCCTCAATTTATAATTAAATCGAATGTCGTCAAATTTTCAAAATTTCATAAATCTGTAATTGAAATTTTCTGAGGTATTGCTTAACTCTTACTGGTACAGAAATTTGAAATGAAATATTTTCCAAGTGGAGCAAAGATTTTTTTTTAAATGCTAAGATTATATTAAGATTGATTGCTATAAGTGGTTAAATAGAAAGTTACATATGCCCTATTTACTCTAATAATATACAGGGTGTTTGAAGAAATAGGTGGCTAAAATTATGTATGTACGTCCAGAGCACATAGGTACTTTATTAAATATTAGAACGATATTGCATATGTGGTTTAAAATTTGATCCACCACCATTGTAATGATTGGAAAGTGATGATCCATTTTATTGACAACGGTTGCTGTTAGAGTTAACTGAATCTTTAACTTGTTACTAAATCTTTATAACAAGTAATGTCAAAAGGAAAAGGTTTCAGCCAAAGGATCTGTTTTGCCAGAAAAATATGCAACAAGATTTTAAAAATGTTTAGTAAGAAATTGACAGTAGGTTGAATGACCACCAAATAATCACCATTATTTTATAAAAAAAAGAGATTTCAAGCAGTTTTGATATGTCTGGGTATTGAATACTCAATTTCATATTGACTTATGTCTACTTAGTAATTTTTTTTTGTTTACATTAGAAAATACTTTAAGGTTTAATAAAATAGTGTAAGCTTGCCTTCTCGAATGCCATGAATAATTTTTGGTGTTTTCACGTTATACGTCTTTTCAGTAAGAATAAAAATTTTTTTCTTAGTCACATATGTAAATTGATTTATTGCTATTTGGCAGAGCATTGATTCTCAAGTAAGATTTAAAGTTAGGAGAAATTGAAGCCAGTCATTCAAGCGAAGTTGTATATAAAAGTCAGTTCAATAGAGATTGAACTGGCACTTGAAAGACCATCTTTATCCCATAAGAATAGCATTATTTGACATTCAGTGATAACAATACTTTTCTTATATCCTTAATTTTTATGACATGATTCGAGTCATAGTTCTAGCTCAATTGAACCGACTTTCATAAAATTAGATATTAGAATACAATTATAGGTGCTTAATTTTTCAAAATTTTTACCTAACATTTAAATAACTAAACACATTTTATATTAAACAAACCCTCTTGACTGGAAATGGTAGGGTACTTTGGCCGAGTTGTTGAACGATGGCTTAAGCTCTATTCTAGTAAACGCGACCCTCAATTCTTATATACTATGAATACAACTAAAAAATTTGTTTGTCAGATTGCTGTTATTGTGCCAGCAATGCATCTCTTGTGGACGTCAAAATGTATGAGGGTCAGGTTAAGGTGAATCAAACTTAAGCCATAACTTAAAATTTTGAACTTCGAGTACCTAGGTAACTTGATTGGACCTCAAAAACAGTAGGAGATAATTTAAGGTTTTGCAAAAGGACCTACAACTTGATCTAATGAAATGGTTTGGATGGGTCATCGTCGTTTTTACTACTTAAGTATAGACTTTCTAGGATCAATGTCAAATTTGACGTAAAAACTCTCATAAAGCCGTGTAAAATTCAATGCGACAAAGCCCCTTTTTTCTCAACCAATGAAGTTACTAGTTAAGTTTTCTCAATACAACTTTGTCTATCATCTTCAACGGAAACTTATAATGAATTTTAATGAATACTTAATACATACTTAATTCAGACATCTTGAAATCATTTAATGTGTGAAATATTTTTATTTGGACATGCCAAGCACTCGATTGCAGTGGTTCTATCGGTACTTATCTCAGTAAATTGCCCTTGACTGAAATAGGATCTACTTGAGGATCTATCTCCCATCGGTCCAAACACGATTCATATGCAGACAGACTTTCAATAAGCAAAGTGCAACCATACACATACAATCTCAGAAGCATTTACATAAATCGAACGTTTAACCGTACGGTATTAATAATTTCAATATGATATTATTCAAGTTACGTCATAATCTAGTTCCATATGTATTTTTCTATTAAAATTATGCAATTGGTATGACTTGGAATATTTAATGGAAGTAAACAAGAACTCGATGGTGGTTACGCTATCTAAGAAGTGACCCTGAGCGAAGAATTTTTCTTTATTTGAGCTTTGTCTTCCTGAAATTGTAAATAATAAATTCCTGGGGCATTCGTATGCTGCTTGTTTGTTTTTTTGCTTGGAATTTCCTTGGAAAGGACAAAAATATTTTGCAGAAATCTGCTGTAATTTTCAACATTATGGTACCTTCTTCCTTCCTACTACAGGTATAGAGTGCTTATAAAATTGGCCCCTGCTTGTATTTTAATTTTATTACTTTTCAAAAACTTGTGATTTCTCAAGTGATCCGTACTGGAACTTGTGTGGTTCTTATATATTGTCCTTCACGGATTTGTTTTCAAGTCAAATATACCAGGGTTTGGAAAAAGATTTCTTTTTTAAATTTGTCTTAAAATTTTAAGAATATTTCATGTGATATGGGCTATTCTATTTTCAAATTGTTTTCAAGGTAAAGACGATTGGAATATGACAATTCTTGCATCTTCACTTAAAATCGAGTATAAAACAAAATATAAGAAACCAATATTGAGGATTTTAAAATCTGATAAAGTTGTGTAGATATTGATTCTAAAACATCTTTTGGTAATAACTTTAGTGCTGAAAGCAGAACTACAACTTAAAAAAACTAAAATTTCAATTTACAATATTTTTACCTTTTATAAGAGCATAGTTTCACCAAATGACAAGTAAAAGTGGACGTAGCAAATAATTGCGAGCATTCAACTAAAATTGCCGTCATTTTATCGTCAGAGATGTGTCACGTATCGGTGGCACAATCTGTACTTTTACGAGATGATAAGAGCTCATGATAACTTCATTTGTTCAGATTGCGCCACCATGAATTTCTACTGCATTTGCCGAAAAAAGAAGACCAAACTGTCAAAACCTACATATGTATAACCTTTTTAAATTAGGTCATTGGTTTTATCTACCTGGGGACATACAATCAAGCTGATAGTATATTATTCCAGCTTGTCTAAAATTTTGATTTGCTATTGAAAGTAGATGTTTTTTCCAAAATAATTGACAGACAGGATGACTGAATTTCACAAATGAGTAAGGTTAGAAATTCAGCAAATGTAAAATCTTATAAGGTAGGTGCTAAATCCTTAACTTCCCTCCTTCAGTTATTTAGAAGTTGAACCTGAATGCGAAACCAATATTTTTTTATAAATTGAAATAATTTATTATAGAGGGAGTGATAAGTTTCAATTCTTCCTCAATATCTATGCTAATTTTATATTAATAAAATAAAAAGTTCCTATTTGCTCAAATCGTCCTGATATATCTGATAAATACCTGATTTTTTTAATACCCAGTTAGGGAGTTACAGCTGTCAGTTAACAACTAACTAATTAAGCAACTGGCAAATGAAGTGTTTTTAAAACTAAAATTAAAGAGATCAGGGTAATCGCTAATGAAATTTTTATACACCGAAATACCTACCACTATAAATACAATGAAAATAGTTTACTTTATAGGTTAGGTATTTTCAATACAAATTATGTATTGAGTCACACTGTATTTGAACATATTAAAAAAATATCTTTAATTTATGCTCTCGATACATCATGCAAGCTTTTCCTGGATTTCTACCAGTTTGTAAGATATTTATGCTACTTAACTTTTTTAATGAAACAGGTTGATTATAAATGATTATAAATCAACCTGTTGTTTTGCAGTTTTTTCAGATTTATGTTTATTATTAACTTTAAAAATTAATTTTTTTTTGCTTTGAAATTTCACAAAACCTAGAAGTAAGTGTAAGTTTTAGCGCCAAAAAATAGGTGGTTAGATAAATGAATAAATTTGGTAGGGCAGTTGCTAAAATTAAATAATCGGAAGGTCGAGGTATAGTGGGGTTTATTACTATTAACAAAATTGGTGCCAATAGTTGCGGTTACACAAATCATGCAGTGAGCGTTTATTGGATGTAGTTACTTATGGCATCAATATTTTAACTCCCGATTTGGTTTTTTACAAGGAAGTTGTACATTTTAAATTTTTTATATCACACAGTGAAACCACAAAGTACGTAATTATGTCCCGAATTTGAGAATTTTTGACATTTTGAACCAATAAACTTATATATTCAAATTAGAAAAAAAATACTAGTCGGTGATGGTGGCGTAAAGTCGAAACGTCTGATATATAGAATGCCAGGTACATTTTATAGGTAAAGGAGGAAGCAAGATATTAATACAGACCGAATAAATATTAAAGCCAATCTTGCAAGTTTTTTAACTTTTTGAATTGATGGTGATGAACCTGAATTTGCGCCACCCTGTACACGTGGTTGTATGTTCGAGGGAAGTCCCTGCACTACTGTAAGATTTATTGTGATTTTTAAGGATTTAGCAAGGGATGTAAACATGTTTGTTTTAATATATGCTTTATATATATTGTTAATGGTGAAGTATTTGGACGAACCAAATCAAAACCCAACGTTCAGTGGCGCTCGCCCATCAGTCAAATCCCGAAATAATTACCACCATTCGCAGGAAGGTTCTTAATTGCCCCGGTGGCAACCGGTTTGAATTATGTTTAATTACATAACCAGAGCTGCGATGGCCAGCAGCTGGAATAAATTGACGACCATTGCGATTTCATTATGCTGACTTATGTTCCCGTGCTGATCACTGATGACCGGTGGAAGTGCACTTGTTCGCTCGTTTCCTTCCTTAAGCATCGTACTTCCACCAGTATAATGATATTATTCTTTCCTCAGAATTTTCATGGTCTTTAACACCTGTATAACCATAAAACAGATTCTTCTTCATGTGATGCCCGAAGCATTCAAAAGTACCAGCAGTAGTTGCTTTTCCTTTCATCAGTCAGTGGACTTGGGCTAGAGCATTGACCTTGCCAAAAAACGTGGTGCTGATGCTTGCTCGTGTTGGGTAAACAAACTTGGCTCCTTTGACCAGGCCACACGATGGGAGCTTCTCATTCAATCAATTTTTATTACCCATCATGCAGGTAGTTAAGGTCTGACATATTGATGTATTGTTCAAGCAATCTGCTTTATGGTAGATTTTCAATTCGAATAATAACTCAAAATCCTTTTGAATTCTCTTGATCGTATCAATTATTGCGCTATTTTCTTGTTGTGCTGGACTGACACCTACAGTATATTAGAAGCAAGAAAGTGTTTATACAAACCGCGCCGGTTACTTTCCCTTTTCGTACATGCTATTATTTGCTGGTCATGGGCAGGTAGAGAGAGAGAGAGAGAGATATGTCATGTCCACAATGTAGGTTACGAAAATTCCTTTATTTCGGCTACCTGCTAAATAGGGCTTTGTTAGTAAGGGTGCCTGCCCGTCGAGTTTGCACGACCATGGCGATGATTCTGCAAATTTTGATAGTGAAGCACCATTGTTTCTATTGAAAGCGGTTTCTCAGGAGAAATTCTTGTGTTACGAATTTTAATAACACAATATGTTTTTGATATTGAATACATAAATGAATATTAAATTCGTAGTAAACTTGCTAATGAACTTACATCAGCAATTGTAGTTTTGGAGAACGTATGTTTGTATTTTCAGATATTTTTCATGGGATTTGGTATTTCATACCTTGTTCGTCATCATCTTGCATTATTCCCTGATGAGGCTAGTAATTATTTCAATATCACGCCGCTTCTTAGAATAATCTCAGTACCATTAGTAAAGAATAAAGAAGTGAATTTTATCAATTTGGTTTTTACGATATTTTGCTCAATATTTGATGCGGCTTATTGAGTTTTGAAGGTCGAATTTGACTCATTATTGTAAGGTTCAAATACCTTAAATATACTCGAGATTTTTCGAAGTGGAATTCAATAATTGTATGGATCATTTGAATGAAGTATTATTAAATTGCAAGATTTGAGTAGTATAGATAATTAAATACGAAGGAGTTGCTTCACGATGAGGTTTCCAACCGGAAAACGCAATAATATACAGAGTAACATAAAGATTCGAGAAGATAGATGGAGATGTCTAGTACGGGGATCTCGTAAACAGGAGAAAAGTTGTGAATTTAACGGAGACATTTTTAACTAAAAATAACTTTGTAGATCGGGTTGCTACAAAGCCGAATTTAACGGACAAATTTCGCGGTACAACCCCCTTTGTAGACTGGGTAACTACCCAGTTATTTCGAAAAATAAAGTATGAAACTGTAGTCACTCTTGTAGTGGAAAACGGAGCGTAAATCTGTCTGACTGCTTGAGAGTACTGAAAAATCCTGTAAGAGGAGCAATGAACGTGTTTCCTAAGTTATTCGTTACATGAAACCTTTGAGATATTTTTTATAGCTCAAAAAACAATAGTTTGGTTGATAGTATAGTCTCAATGGACGTCTTAGTGGATTGTAGAGATAATAGGGTGCGTCTCTATTGTCTAATTAATGATTGATTATAATTGGACGGGCTTGCTTTGCTTCTAAAATTGGTATGTATAAGGCTATCTATTATACATATATTGGCCAAGTAGCTACCGGACTTATTTGGAAACACCCCTGTACCTAGAATTTTAGTTATACACGACATACTTACGAGAAACTTAGCAGATAGAAACTAACCAGAACTAATTAGAACAAACTAGAACCAAACCCAGCTATCCAGCATTTTCTTCGATTTAACTTAATCCTGAATTTGTTTCGCTATTATTGCATTAATTCCTTTCCAAGGCTAAATTTGTCATGAGATTTGTGCTGAGTGTTCTCAGATATACGAGAATAAATATCAAGAATAAGTAAATAAATTGTGTTTCAATCGAGGATATATTTGTTAAAAACGTTTTCTGTGCTTCTTTAGAGCATTTTGTCTTTTAACATGATTTAATGAAATGCTGTAGAGTAAATGTATAGAGAGTAAGCGGATAGGGCTAGAATATTAGAATGTGGACTATCCACTACATTTATAAAATAAAGTGTGAGCGAGGGAGTCAGTTTTGATTGAACTAATACCAATGTAAGTCGTCAAGGCTCATAAATTCTGTTAGGATCATGGCTCTTATCCGAATAACGTTGGTAATATTACGAGCACTCCTAGCGTATCGTACGTTGCTTGAAACTGGATTTATGTATTTTTTTCTTTTTCATATGTTGAGTGAATTACATAATTGAAATTCAAACTCAATCCAATTAACCCGTTTTCTTCAAAAAACTGTCGGGATTTTTAGGTCTACTTAAAGTGTATTAAAACGCCATGAAATAACGAATCGCGTCCTTAACGAAAATTTAGAGCACCGGTCAGGGTCACCTAGGTGTTCATGCTAGACCACGCCAAGTGTATCGGTCTGTGGATTTTAGATAGACAGAAATTAAATCATTAAATTCCACAGGATTATAAATTGCCCTGTGCTTTGGTTTAAATTAACATCCTATAATCCCCTCAACTTATTCACGGCCATTATTTCTGGTAAAGCGTGAGCAACTGAAGTCTTCATCTCGATCTTTATCAGTTACGACCGGCAGGTTATTAAATTAATTCAAAATTATGTTACAGATTTGGCGTGTTAGATTGTATATCAAGCATAATGAAGGATGAATTAAATTTATACTCCCTAAACATCATTCAGTGCAGCAACAACGTAATAAAATATCAAAATTGAAGAGCCTTGACCTATTAGGTTATTGGTCACAGGGTCATTTAACTTAGTTCATATTACATATTACAGCCTTATCGGCCATTCAATCTGCAACAGTGCAATGGCGAGAAGCTTAACCAAAGGAAGCGAAGCATGCACTGTAAACACAGCTATTACCTGCTGGTAAAGATCTCTTAAGGTCCTTTACCATAAAGCAATAAAATTATTATTAGGACGTGATTACCATGGCAGAATCCAGGATGTAATGTTAAATATTGAACCAGGTCTCACAACTGTAGAAATTGAAAATATTCCACAATTCTAGTACCTTTTTAAGCAAATGTATTCAAAAGCAAAATGTTATCTAATTTGAAGAATTTGGGTTAATTAAATACAATTATTCATGAGAGCTTTGGAAAATAAGCTATACCACTTGTTTTCCCTGGTCAAAATCTCCAAGTTTTCTTTACAATGGTTGTTGTCCCTTGTAATAATTGATATTATTTTGTCTTTTTGGTAATTTGTACTCAAATTTCAATAATTCAAGTTATTTTCTCTGTGAAACTTCCCTTTTTTTTTATTTCACAATTAAAAATGTAAAAATATTAAAACATGCGATATGAAGCAAAATGCGGGGGAAAATCCTCTATAATAACCCAATGGCTTATTAGATACATTGAAAAAAGTACTTGGATGAATTCTCGAATTAATTTGTAACCTCTTTGCCGCCACCAACTTCCTTTTTAGGTGTAAAGCACCCCGTGCACCTCTAGGACGCTACGACTGTATATTTACGCTGATGACTACTGTTTTTTGGATCATTTTCATTATGTACATATAATTTTTTTGTTGCAGTACGAGCCTATGATAACGCAACCACATGCGGTTTAGTATGGACCCCAAATTTCGTAGCTTATCGATGCCGCACTTGCGGCATATCACCCTGTATGTCCCTGTGTACAGAATGCTTCAAAAAAGGTAACCACCATAGACACGACTTCAACATGTTTCTGTCCCAAGCTGGAGGTGCGTGCGATTGCGGCGACACTTCTGTTATGAAGGAAACTGGGTATGTGTGTATTACCAATTTGAGTAAACAAAGTTGTTTTTGCTTTTCATCAACACGGTAGTTTTTACGTAAATGTTCACAGTTTACAAAGATTCTTTAATAGGTTTTGTGATCGACATGGTCCCAACAAAGCTTCAAGTAAGGGTTCAGCTCCAACAGACCTAATGTGCGTGGCAGAGGCGATGATGCCTCGAATCATCTTGAGGCTGATTCAGCATTTGAGGGAATTCAGCTCTCTTAAACCTGCACCTGATGCTTACAAAACAGCTATAAGAGATGCAGACGCGTATATCACTATGCTTTTAGACTTCAATAACATGGGAGGGCTTATGCGGAGAGTTATGACCTCTGCTTTAACTAACCCCACTGTATGATTTCCCATGGAACCAATTTTTCTCTAATTAATTTTTTTCATTTTATACAGAAATACAAAGTTTTGAACGAGATTCCAGAAGTAGTAGATTCAGAATATGCCCAGTACCTGCTTGATTCAAAAAGGGTGTATGAGGAAGCTTTGATGTCCCTACCAAATCCTGATCCGGACGTCAATGAAGATTTGAGGGATTGTCCTTCACTACAAAGAAACTTAGTACACAAAACGTTTTTAGAGGAATTGGTGTTTTGGACTGTGAAATTTGAGTTTCCTCAAAAGGTTTTTTAATGTTTTTGCTTTGATAAAACGCTTTACCAAGCAAATTTCAGATCGTTTGTCTGCTTCTAAACATGCTGCCCGATCCAGACTATAAAGAAGCTCTCACCAGAGCTTTTGTGCTACATTATAGCCGCATCAGCATTATGCTCGAAAACAGTGGTGATCCGGACACTTTGAGCAATCGAGTGGTTCACGTTAGTGTACAGTTGTTTAGTAATGAAAGCTTAGCGTTGCGCATGACGGAACAGCTCAGTTTGCTGCACGTGATGGTGGTTAGTTTGAAAAGTATGATGAGGAAGATACTCATTAGAAATACTTTACATTGTGAGTATTAATTGTTTAAGATTCTGCAATTTGTGAGCGGATTTTGTGTTAATGAAAATTTTTTCAATAACTTGATATTTCGTATGAAAGTTAAATGGAAAATCAACCCTGAAAAAATGCGGAAAAAATTTATAAACGTTACACGTTGACAAATTTTATAAAATCTTATAAATGTGTTCCATCCAAAACTTCCACACTGTATACGCATACAAGTATATGTACAACTGCATTTATTGGCTCGTTTAGAATCGGTGAATGTGCGCACACACGTATGTCTTTTTGCCAGTTCAGCAACTAACTAAACTCTCGGCCGATTAAAAGTGTGTTGTGTAAAATGACCCTTTAAAGATTGGTGCAGACTGCTAACTTGAACTAATTTGGACCAAAAGTCTGTAAACTATGATGGTGGTTAGAGATACCGTGGCCTGCACATTTTTGCCGACCGTTTAGACAATTGGTTGATTGGCATAAAGACGCATATTCATCGATTCTAAATTAACCAATACAATTAAATTATTTATGTCACTTTCAGATCAAGACGAAAACTGGCACAACGTGGTGGATTGTGCTAAGTCAGTAATGAAAGACCACTGTTACTGGCCGCTAGTCTCGGATTTAAACAATGTCCTCTCGCATAGGCCTGTAGCCTTGAAATTCATGGCTGATGACACCTTATTGGAGATGTGGTTTGCTTTTTTAGCAATGTTCCAAGGTACATCTATTTAACTAATTTCTTTCTCCATATTTCTGAATTCTGCATTTTCAGGCATGAACGTAAACCAAAGAGAATTGAATCAACACATTGAATTCGAACCTAATACTTATTACGCAGCTTTCAGTGCTGAATTAGAAGCTAGCGCATATCCGATGTGGGCTCTAGTAACTCATTTAACTGATCAGTCTACCGCTCGTTTGACTAGAAGAGTTTTAAACGCTTGTATTAAAGAGTGGTTTGATTGGTTGAGTGTTACAGGATATAAAGGCCCTATAGTGGTATGTTGGAGTCTTCTATTTGCCGTTCACATATTAAATGGATCTTGGTGCTCTTGTAAATTTTTTCAATATATGTAAAAGAGAGTTGATAGGAACGAGGTTTCAGATGAGATACATTTAATTTGTGGACAAGTTATATATGAGATGAATATTTGTGAAAATAGTTGGTTTCAGGAGGATAGCATGCAAGTTTCGTTTCATTTGCCATTGCACCGGTATCTGGCGGTATTTTTGTGCCAAGGAGTTGCCAAGCAGGGGATCAGAATAGAGGAGATTCTACCCTCCAGTGATACGTTACTGTCATTGCTTATTATGCATCCATTGCGAGTTCAGGTGAGTTTTAATAATGGGGAAAAATGAATGAGAAGGAGGGAGAAGTATGAGTAGATATTTATATTTATGTAAATGTAGTATCAAAGAGATCGGGTATTATGATTGTCATCGTTTTAACAATTCTGAGTATTTATTGAGTTGCATATAACACAGACAAAATATAACAAAAAATGGGATAATCTGATAAGAGCCTAATATTTTTCAATGTTGCTAGGGAAATTTTAATGATTTCTATATAGTGATAATGCCAGTTAATTAAATAATTCATATAAGGTTTTATCTTTATATGTCTAAAGCTGAAATCTCACACATCTATTCTGATGTCAATCCCTAGGGGACTCTTAGTGGTATTCTCCTGCCCCACTTCCTCCACAGGAAACTGTACCAATATCAACTTGCTATAGTCGTAAGTGATAAGTTTCGGAGCTACAAATCCTCCATAGCCGCCTTTGCCCCTATAGTACACTCCTGCTCCCCTTAAAGGAACTTGTGGGTAGTTTGTAAGTGGAGTAATATCGACGAATGGAACTGTTGTTTGCGCAGCATCAAGGTCCATGTCTGTATGGGTAAATTCTACATAAGGATCTTCTGTGAAATAATCCATTTCGGAAGGTGGCGAATTTGTCGGGATATCTGCCTTGTAGATTTCAATTTTATTCCTATGAGAAAAGATTTGCAGGGAGACTGTTTGGTTAGATGTTTTCTTACTTACTTTCCACCTTCAGCATTATAGGAGTAGTTTCCTTCAGTTACTAGTATTTTGCCGCTTTCGAAGTCAAATTTGTTGGCATGGATTTGGAGGCGTATTTGATTGTCAATAAATTGAAATCGGACTCCTGCAACATGAGTAATGAAATATCTTTTTACTTTGTAGCGATGAAATATTACCAGTCATCACCAGATCGCTGTCACTTAGCTCAATATCGTCCATTGCCATTTGCCTACTCTCGTATGTCATTGTGAAATAATCTTTCATGTTGTAGACTCCATCATTCGTGATTTTATAGTGTTCAACTGGCACCCACCTTACAGTACTATTATCCACATATCCGTAAGGCAACAACTTTCCTTCCTGTATTTGCAAGTGCATGATTCTATTCTCTTTGATAAATTTCAGGCCTGTTACTACCCTAATATTTTAAAGAAAATTTTAAGATTTAAATAATTGAATTGAGAATACAAGCGTACCTGTTATTTTGAATGTCAGCCATAACCGGTCTTAGATTGATGTACCTGTCAGACTTAGGCCCTTGTTCGTCGCAAATACAAAAACAATAAGAACAGCGCACGAACCACCTCCACCAACTGTCAATTGGTTTTTTCCAACAATTAGATTTTTTTCCGAAAGTGCGCCCACTTTGGTACTCGATGTAGTCGTACCTTCTTGAGCCTGTTTCCTGCAAAATACAATCCACAATCCGAGAGATCATTAAAATAAGGTCTTACTGAAGGACAAATATTCATATGACTTTCGATAAATTGACATTTTAACAGCCTGCCATTGCACCTTTCGGTTTCCCTGCAATATTTGCTTTCGCTGTCGTAACAACCGTGGCTTGTACCCGAAGGGTAAGCCGCACAAGTTTCACGGCAGGTGCCACCACTGCTCATATCCACTTCGTTTTGAATGTGGCCCTGAAGAAGTCTCGTAAATTCATCGTAGGTTTTGCCTATTTGAATATATATGAAAGAGTAATAGAAAAGTTAAAGATAATATTCTGTATTCGAGAATATAGCCTTAATTAAGTTACCTTTTACGTGTTTCTTTGGGTCGCATTGCCAAAATTCCGAAGGAACAATTTCCATGATGCCTCTAAATACTGACGTTGTTTCATTAACTCGTCGCTCAAAATTTGTTTTAGTTATTTGGGATAATTCGGTGTAGTTTCCTGCAAATTTCTTTTTAAAGAATGAAATTTTTGTGAATTTGTTTTGTCCAACCTGGTTGTAAAATTCTGTTGTTCAGATAAGCGAATTGAATCATCATATAACATTTAAGACCATTCAATGCGATAGCATTGTAGAGATTATAATAGATCTGCTGCGGTGATTGGTTGTAGGTTTGACAAGGATATTCTTTCATTAGTAGCTAAAAAATTGCAAAAACCTTTAAAATTGAATCTAATTGAAATTTGGTATTATATTAAAAAAAAATAACAGGTCTAAAACGAGAAAGTTTTATTTAGAACACTTTGAATTATGACGTCAAGAACTGAAAAGAATTGATATCATATGCTACCGATTTGCCGAAAAATTGGATTCCCACAAAATTTTGAATAACAGAATCCTTACGGAATGCTGTCCGGAAATAAAAAAAACGCCAGTCTGTGAACCAATGAAAATCAAGGGCCACATAGCTTCATTTACCTACTATCATTAATACGAATACTTTCTATATACGAGGGCCGTTTGATAAGTCAGTGTCTTTTTGAATGAAAGATATTTTTTCGGACAAAAAACGTTTTATTTCTGAACATAGTCTCCTTTTAGCTCGATATATTTAGTCCAGCGTTTTTCCAATTTTTTTTTATCCTTTCCACATAATAGGTTTTATCAAGGTTCTCAAAATAGGCGTTTGTTTCAGTGATGACCTCTTCATTCGAACCAAATCTCTTAGCGCCTAGCCATTTCTTCAGGTTTGGAAACAGGAAATAGTCGCAGGGGGCTAAATCTGGACAATATGCTAGGTGGGATAGTATTTCTTAGCCTAATTTATGGATTTTTGCCATCGCCTTGTTGGCCGACAGATCCATCTTGACCTTCTTTGATGCACGTTCACCTGGAGAAACTCACTGTTTCGATTGTTTCTTGGTCTCTGGTGTGTTGTGATGAATCCACGTTTTGTCAACGGTTACGAAACGGCGCAAAAACTCGTTTGAATGACGGCTGAACATTGCTAAACACTCTTTTGAAATGGTCACACGGAAGCATTTATGGATAGCTTTTTCATATCTAAATATTCATGTAAAATGTGATGTACCCGCTCAGTTGAGATGCCTACAGCCTCAACCATCTCACGCACTTTCATTTTTCAATCGTCCAATATCGTTCCATGGATTTTATCGACAATTTCTGAGGATCTCTTTTGGAAGATCTAAATGTTCTACGTCGCTTGTGCTGGTACGACCACAACGAAACTCAGTAAACCACTTATTAACCATTGAAATTGATGATGCAGAGTCTCCATAGTATTTAATAAGCTTTTCCTAGGTTTCGGTGATGATTTTTTACGTAAAAAAATATCTTTTTCATTTTCGTTGAAATTCACGAGGTCGTCTGCTTTTAATGACTGTTAAACACAAACCAAATAACGTAGCTTGCTCAAAATTGGATAGTAGTCTACTAAAAGATGACAGTTCACGAGAGTGGTGTTGCATTTAAAGTTATTACACGAGAAATTTAAAAAATCACTGACTTATCAAACGACCCTCGTACATTTGTATCTATTATATAGAATTTTTGTTTAATGTAAGCTGTTAGAAAAAGAAGAATGATGGTAAATGTAAGTATTATTAATGTCGTTTGTTACAAGGGCTACAGAAGGATTAAATTGGATCATTTTTTATCGCAATTTGAAAATTGGACATTATGGGGTATTTTTTTCTAACCGAATTAAAATTAACGAAATATTTCAAATATTATTCCTTTCAGTCAACCTACATCGAGAATATCTTTTGCCATATTTTCACTGCCAAACGTCAGGTCATAAATCTTATGAACCGTGACGTTTGCTCCTGTTTTAGTGTTTAATATGTCCTTGATTATGTCATCCAGGTTCACAGCTTCCTTCGCCAATGTTTCATCACTAAAGTTGCTGTCGTATAATTTAATTCGATCTTCTTGCGCTCGCCTGAATTTTTGATACAAATTCTCAGTCTGTTTGATATCGGAAAACAGAAAAAGATATGCGTGGATGTTTCTTATCGGTTCTGTGCCTCGAAGGTTGTCACTGGGCATCTATAGAATGAAAAGAATCCAATCGCTGTAATTTATTTCCCTTGTTTCACTTACTAGTTTCATGGTTTCGTCAAACTCCCGAAACTGTTTTATCACTTGATATTGGGCATCGATTTTGTTGCGACCTGGTGTGTCATGCAATACATATTTCCACAATTTTCCCTCGAGTTTCATGAAATCTAACCGCACTTTGTCCATTAAAAGGTGCTTTTCACACATAACTTTTCCTGCTACCACAGCACTTAGTATACATAATCGAATAATTGGATTTGCCATGTTAAGTAGCCACTAGAAGGAATTGTTAATGACTAGTTCTTTGTCGACGTTGGGTAAACAACTGAACAGTGATTAGGCGGCGTAGTGTGCGATAAACTTTGGATTTTTATGCTCAAAAGAGCAGATAAAGCTAAGTCGGGACAACGGAATATGTCTCGAAGTATGTATATTGTTGCTTTTGGTTTGATGGGTCAGTTGCCTTGTTTGATACTGTGAAATTCTTGAAGGACCTGGTATCATGGAATGACTTTGAAACTGTCCCTAATAAGTTTAGATTTGATATAAACAGGCTTATATTTCGAAGAGCAATACCTTTTTTTTTTTTTTTTTTTTGATAACCTCTTAATATTCCATTAATTGTCATGCTACTACAGAAAATTAATTTCGTATATGATATGCAAAACATATACAACGTGTAGAAATGACAATTAAAATAGAAATTATGATTATATCAAACCACAACCAGAGGAAGAGGTGCAACTTTACAAACTTTTAACATAAGAAATTATTTTTCAATTAGTAAACATTCTAATACATATATTTGAATATCTATTAAGCTATAATTTCCGCCAGATAGTCACGAGTTCTAAGAAAAGGTGCAATAAACCCCCCATAACCATCCTTGCCCTTGTAAAATAATCCAATTCCTGTGAGAGGTACTGCAGGATTCGTAGTTACTTCCTGGGCATCGAAGAACGGTACGATAGTTTGGGTAACATCCTTGTTAAAGTCAGTGTTGGTAAAGTTTACATATGCCGGTCGAAATGATTTCAGTTCTGAAGGTTTATCCGTGTAAGTTGAGACGTCCGGGTTAATTATGGGAATGTACTCTCTAAAATTATCTGATTACTCTAATAATTGCTAATGAATTGGGTGGCTTTTTGTACCTATTTAGTTCTATGTTGATTACAGTTTTTTCTTCCCCAAATATTAGAGCACCTCTCTCCAAGTCGAATTTATTGAATGTAGCGCCCAAATACAGTTTCATGTGAATTAGTTTAAATCCTACTCCTAAAATTATTAAAATGGAAATTGTCTTTACTGCATGGTCGTTTGGTACCTGTGAGAATGTAACTGTTATCCCCTGATTCAATTTCGTCCACAGCAATGGTTCTACTTATGTTAGTAAGCAAAAACAAATCCTCGATATTCATCATTCCTTCAGTTATTGTAGTGAAATTGTCTGGAGATAGCCAGGCCACATTGGATTGATTTATACAGCCATCAGCTAGCAGCTGCCCTTGCTGAATTTGTAGGTGTATTATTCTGTTCGTTTTCACGAATTTGAGACCTGTCACCACCCTTAAAAATTCGTTGTAAGGCGTGGAATCACCTCTTTATCTACATACATGTTTTCCTCAGTATTAGATTTAATCTGCTTCAAGCTAATGAAACTATCAGACTTCATATGGCGCTCACCGCATGAAAAGAATTGCTCTTCACTCCAGTTTTTGATGTTTGAATTATTGCGGTACTGCAACTGCTCCAATCTGGTATCGTTATTTATTTGAACGTAATCGTCTTTTGTGTAAGGGAAGCCCTGAAAAAAAAAATTGCTAGGTATGTAATAAAAAAATGTTAACGATGACGATATAGATGACTTATACAATATGAATGTGAGTTTAGGTTTCCATTGGTTGGTTGTACTTTTGGGTGGGCCTTTGGAGTTTTTGCTGCGTAAACTTAATAGTCTAAGACAATTATAAAAAAACAGAATATATGCTTGTTTTATCTTTTTCTGTATCTACGTGAATAAAAGCCAGATTTAACCTGGGAAATAGTAGAAAATGAAGGGTTTTTAATTATTTTTATTTTACATAAAATATTATTATTTAGCGTTTTCCTAAATGGGTTTTTGAACTTAAGTTAATTATTCAAATGGGTTTTTGTAAGAAAAGTCTAAAGGGTATTTTACGTTTTGCCAACTCAAAACAATTCACCATTCTGTCAAAAAACCATGACAGATTACGGTTGTGTCATCAATTTTCATGCATTTTAAGGTTGTTTTGTACTTACTGACAGGCAAATTTTACCACTCATTTCTACTGTGATGCATTGTAGTTGATGTCCATGGCAATCTGCCATCCAGTCTATTTCTAAGCGATATCCCTCTAGACTTGGGATAAAGCCTTGTAGTAGTTTGGTAAACTGAAGAAAATTTTCACCTGCAAAAATTTTGAAGATAAAAAGTTACTACTATATACATACTATATACCTCTTTTGAATGCAGGAGGATCACATCTTCGTATTTCAGTATTAAAACTTCGGTTGTTGTTTTTGATTAAGGCATGAAGGGTTTTTTTGTGAATATTTATGATAGAGTTCAAATGATCTAAACGTGAAATGTTTCATTGGGTTATAATTTTACAACACCAACTTACCGGTCAAATTTGTTTGTTCAACCATATCGATAAACGATGTCATTATATGCACTTTTAAGAGGGATACCTCTAAGAATTTGTACATTCTGCTTAACAATTTCTGTTCAAAAACAGTAACGCGATTACACCATGCTATTTCGAATCTCTAATTGTGGATGTGTATGAGATTAAAATTTTTACTACTCGTTTGCTACTTACTGTGAATTCAAACATAACATGCATGTTGACAAACCGGTACATGTGTGTTAATATACTTTCAAGACGATCTATGTAGGACGTTAATTTTGAAAATATATTTTTATAGTTGGGTATGGAAAAGTACAAAGCTATTTCTCTCAAATCTGTATCAGAGATTTTTCGATTCGGATTTTTTTGGGTGCAGTTCTCAATTTGTTGGATAAATGAATCATAGCCATTGGAGTCCACTACTCCCATGAAACTCTCTGTTTTATAAACAAAATATTTATACTCCGTGGATGGATGCCACCTTTCAAATGTTGAAAGCTAAAAATGTTATTGAACTTTGTAATATTCAAACTGTACCTATAGGTATGTCCCTTACCTTCTTAACTTCAACGTTATTAAAATTTTGAATGAATGTTACGAAATTGTACCGATCATCATCCCCATTTATTTCAACTCTCGCCGATTTATCAAACAAGTCTCGCGCATTTTTTACATTCAGTTTTGAACAATATAGTACGTGTACCGTAAGTAATGCATAAAAAACATACATTTTCAACATAGTTCCGTCTTAAGAGTGATATGAAACTGAAGAGCCTAGCAACTTACATTCGCTTTGTTAGTTGCAATTTTCGAATGATCTTTAGATCCTCTAAGTTTATCATTGATTGACCTAGTATTGCGAATATTCATTATTGCATTTAAATAATTTTATTTACGTGAAATAATTTTTTAAAAAATTTTAATGTTATGTCGTATATTTTTCAATATCCACGGATTTGTGTCCAAGACCTTCGGGACCTCTTTCGGGAGAAAAAACCCATAAAGGTGATTATGAGTCATCTACAGTTTTATTCTTTTAACGCATACGTGTAAATTGCAATTTTCTGACTTATCGTTTGTAACTCTCTGTCATGCTCTCTGAACTTGCGTGCCAATTCCTTCTCCTGCTTGAATAGGATGTAAGAGGTGTTTTTACTCCATTGTTTCCATAACTTATCTTCCATGATTATGAAATTTGCTTTTAGCTGGTCTATTCGCAGTTTTTTGTCGTTACTGCTCCATGAGCAATGGATAATGTTGACCAGGAACAATAGTCCCAATAGACTATTTTGTTACAACATCGTAAATCTCAGGTTTCTTTTATTGAATGGAGATTTTGTTTGCTGGAATTGGTTGGTTTAAATTATAAATTTGCTGTCCTGTTTAATTATATTATCGTGAGTTAAGGAGATTGATAAAATTGCATATATAAAACAGTGCTGGGAAGATGATTTATTATTGTGTATTGGTTTATTTTTAATTTATTGATACATTTACGGTGTCCCATACAATAATAACGGGTAGTTATTGAAAAAGCTCAAAGAAGAGGGTGAATTGTAAACGTAAGGCGTTTGTTCAAATCTCATAATAAGACAAATATAACAAAAATAATTTTGACGTATTCCTGATGAGATTTGAAAATGTGGGAAAAATTTGCGTCCATAATTTATAGAAAAATATATTATTCTATTACATTTATATATTAATTGTACCACACTATAAACCACTTTTTGTCACCTTTCACTGTTCTTCAAACCTCCAAAAGGGATTTCACAATGCATTTTTCAGGAAATCCAGTCGATACAAGGCTTCCATAATTGTAGGTTTTTATACGAGGCGCTACAAAGCCTCCGTAGCCCTCATTACCCTTATAGTAGATCCCTACCCCTGAGAGTGGAACCGCAGGCTCAGCGACCACTTCTTGTATATCCAGAAACGGGATTGTATTCTGTGCCGCATCCTTTCCAAAATCTGAGTGGGTAAACTCAATGAGCCTATTTATATTATTGTGAGATTGTGATGGTAATTTGGTTCTAGTCGGTATATCTGGAGCTTCAATGTTGATTTTGAATCTACTTTAAGTTACTTAAGAATAATCATTTCATTTATGTCGACATGTTCTTACCTGTTAATTATACCTTTGGAGATACTATGTCTGAGCCTGTGGTTAATTTTCCCGGTTATCCAATCAAAAGGATTAGTGTACATTTGAAGATGTATCACACCATCTGTGAACTTAAAACCAACTCCTGTATGAATCAAAAAACCTAAAATATGTACACGTGGCAATATATGTTTTTTTATTGACCTGTGATGACGTAGTTGCCATCTACTTCAAGATCATCCAATGCCATAGATCGTTGACTGTAAGTCATCATAAAGTAATCTTTGCCAAGCATTTGTCCGGACCCTACAAGGTTACATGTGTCCAGATCCACCCACCGCACTGTGTTTTGATCTATGACCCCATAGGGCAATAGCTTTCCTTCTTGGATTTGGATATGTAAAATTTGTTTAAGTTTAACGAACTTGACCCCTGTTACTATTCTGAAAGGTAATTTATTCGAGATTTGAATAGTGAAAAATAGTACCTATATATGTATAGTAGTATATATAATATATATAATAAGTAATACCTGTTGGTTTTACTGTTAGCCGTGGCCATTTTCAAACAGATATGTCTATGTGAGTTAATACTACTGGCACACAAACATATACAATAGTGACATCTGGCTAGTCCTCTGGTCCAGCTACTTACATTTGTTTGTTTGGGGCAGTAACTGGGCAATCCATAGGTTATCCCATTTTTAAATTTGATATACTCATAATCCCTTCTTCGTATAGAGTGGTTCTAAAAATAAACATCAGAAAATTAATTTTTTTTTCACAAACAATAATATTACTGAAAAACAAATTGAAGCCTCGGAATCCACAAAAAAACAGTCTCTAATCGTCCCTCTACATGCTCCAATACGTCCTAATGTGTTACAATATGAACTATTCTGTTCGTAACATCCATAAGAGCTTGAAACAGTATAATCATTACATGATTTTATGCATCGTCTATCTTTGTTCATGTCAGCCTCATTTTCAATATGTCCTTGCAGTAACCTTGTAAATTTGTCGAAATTTTGTCCTGTAATGCAGCTGTAATTATTGATTATCGTAATAATGGTCATATTTCACCCTGTCGAAATGCCGATGGGTCACATTTTTGAATGGTACGATCTTGTTCGGCTAGAGACAAATGCTGGTGCATAGTCTGTGTCCAGGATAGAAAACTCCGTTTTGTTGAAGCGGCATTATGAAGAATGTCTGAAAAAATATAGATATAAAATTCATTTAAATTGAAATAATATTTTCATACTAGTATAGTTCCCGACTAACAACATATTCCTCAAATTTGAAAATTGCAAAAGTATGTATGCCTTAAGTTGGACGATGCTTATTACATTGTACAGATTGTAATAGAGTTGTTGCACTGATTGAGAGATATCTCTAGCCAATCTATTATCCAATTGTGAACATTTAAGTATTTTTTTAATAGAATGTAGTAAGTTATTCTCTCCATCGAATACTGTTTTGTGCATACGATTTATAATACGCAAAATGCCATTATCTCGGTGATTTATGTCATTAACTAGCCCTAAGGTGTTGCATTGATCCATTTCATGGGTTAATTTGTTGTCGTGAGGATTGGAACAAAATCTCATATATCCTCTAAAACTCTCGTATGTTCGGTCAACTGCGCTGATTTGATTACACAATATCAAAGAGATTTCCAGATGTCGCAAATCAAACAATTGACTATATTCACTAGATATCTGTAGGGATTGAAATAAATTTTGAATTAGAAGAGAGTAGAAGAGTTCTTGCACTTACCTACGTTCCTTAGATCTTTATCGAATAATGCAAATTTCGATATCAACCATTTTTCGTTTTCGCTAGATGACTTGTAAAGCGAGATATATTTGTTTACGTGGTTCCATAATTCATTTTCGACTTCTAAGAATCTCACTCTAATCTTGTCCACTTGCAGTTTTACTACATCATTCCAACTACTTTGAAATAAGCTTAACAAACACAACACAGTTAAGTAAATTCTCAACATCATACTTGTAATATTCAAGAAATGGGAAAAGGTTCGATGTGCAACACCATCGCCTTGGGTTCAGTTTGATATTTTTGCTACTTTATTTACCAATAAAGGAAAATTTAAGTATATTTCGGTTGATAATCGTACACTTTAATATGGTATAATCTAGTTTAATCTGGTAAAGGTATTGTAGCCTTTAAACTGTTTGGTTTAAAATGCGGGTTCAAAGTGCGTTTTCCAAGACAGGAAACTCTTTTGTACACATGAATTGTGATCATAAGGTATTAATAGCTTCAGATTTTGCACTACCAATGCTTTAAATTAAAATAAACACGTGACAATTTTTCACTGACATGCACGCCCCATATTGAATCAGCAATGGGTTTTATTGGTATCTTGGAAATTAAATAGAAAATTCTAAAATTTAACTGCAAAATACTAACTATTTAATTACATCAAAATATCTATAGAAATAAATAAAGTGTTTGTTATTACTCGAGGAATTTAAATGTGCGATTTGGTCACACGGTCAAATATTGCATTATTTTTTGTTTTGGATCAAGTGTCAATATAATATCTGTTTGCTTATATTATGCCCCGTTTATTTCAAATTTGCGTGATTGCCTTAATTAACTGTTGCATTTTTTGATCAAATGTAGAGATTCCTTATTGGATATCAAAGGGGCAGTGACTTGGAGAAACTCGTAGATAGCATGTTTTAAATTTGCAATATTGATTTAATTTAACTGTTGTTCTCTTCGATTAGATACAGGGTTTGCTGCTGTTGGTTATCAAAGAGTTAGTGATTAAGCTTAGTAAGTACCTAAATTTTGATAGTTTCTAATTTGTGCACATTTCATTATAATTGTTTACATATTCTGCGCGTAATTAACGTTTTTGTTATGAATGAATATTTAATATGACATCATAATTATTGGGATTGCACGATTTAGATCATGTATCCAGAGTGTCCCGGATAACAATGTACTCTACAGGGACCTCGTAAACCATAAGAGATAGGGAGGAGGTGGTTAAATCAGAGAAAAGTTACGCCTTTCTGTGTTCTGCAAAATCAAATTTTCAAATTTGAAAAATTCCGATTGAATCCGAAGTTATTTGAGAAAAACCGACTTTTCGCGATTCCTTTTTTACTATTTTCTAATTTTATTTCAAAAGGTATGTTAAAATAAATTTGATATTGTCATTGTCACTTTTTCTCCTCTACAAGATGGCATTTTTAAACTTTCAATCTGACGTTTAGTTTCTTCGAAACCATGCCGCTTACTTGTTCTAAATTTACTTTATTTAGAATTGTTAAATTTTATTTTCACTTGTTATTGAAAAAAATCATGGAATCGGCGACATTCGTGCATTTCGGAAGTTTTTCGCCCAGTGTTGTTGACACGTACTTCTATACTACGCTGCTTACAATCATTTTTATGTGACCTTTGACTACAAAAGCAAGATGGTAATATCGATATTAAGTTTACTCGTTATTTGTAAATTCTGTGCATGCCCAAACTTTCAAAATTACACTGCTGTATTGGTTTGTACGGTATTGCACAGACGGTCTTGGGTATACTCAGACAGGACTGCATCTACACTACACCACACATGCACGTTTCAATCTGGATTTCATAGCCGACTAATTATTGAAAATTATGAAGATGGCAACTGCTCGTACTGGACGGCGTACGAGGAATATTTTATTCCTTACGTTTTGAAACAAAGGTCAGTAATGAATGAGCAGTATACTTGACCGTACGTGATTAATAAGGCACAGTGATTGAATCTAATAGAGCGGGCGTGGGCTTATTGCCCACAAGATTTGATTACTTTGGGGGAATGTTCTTCACACTTCATTTTTATACAGGATGTCCATTTAATAGTCTCTCGGACTCCTATGAATTTATTTGTGATTTCATAAAAAAATCAGTTATGGGGATATATATGAGGCTATTGAAGGTACATTTTAAAATTAGTGACAATTATACAGGGTATCCCAAAAAACCGGAGCGTCATAAAGTGTAATTTTTTTTAAATGGGACCACCCGCATTTTTTTCACGTGATAGAATCCTCTCTTAAATCTATGTTAGTTTCTAGTTTTCTTTTATCCTCGGACGCAGTGACTTGGAGCTATACCGTTTTAAAAGAAATTTTAGACATTTACAGTGCCTCATAAAAAAAGTAATATTGTAGTTACCTTAAGTTAGATTTTGATCATTTAAGGGTGGATTCTCAAAAAAGAACCCCCTAGCAGGTACTAATACTTATTTAGCCAAAAATGCATACAGGGTGTCCACAATAAAAACTTTAATTTTCACCTATTCAACTTCAAGTTTCTTGATTTTTTCAAATAGGATGATGTATTTTTTATCACATAGGATGAAAGAACATTCAATTTTCTTTATTTTGATATGAAATAATGTCATATTTATCTTAAATGTTAATGAAATCATTAATTATTCCAAGAAAACCTACATTCGTGGCTAAGTGTCTGAGTGTTTAGCTTGCGTTGCTATGGCTTCGATGTCTTTTGTTTTAAGTTTTCGCAGTTCATTTACGGTTTTTTGTTTCTTCGAAATTTGTTTATTTTAAAACTGGCCGTCGACATGAAGTATACTCAACACTCAAGTATACTCATTATTAGTATGATTTATGTAAATGGTTCGCGGGATGAAAATTGTTTATTCGCATCTCGGGTTTGCGCACAACGATTTCCTAATAGAAGGCCTCCTGATGTAGAGACTAGAAAGTCTAAAGGAGCTTTAGCAGAAATTCTAAAGAGTAAAACGCCTGATAGGCTTAACCTAAAAGCCAAAAAAAAGTTTATCATATTATTTTGGAGTAGCACTGTGGAAGCAATATCAGTATTTGTTTTCGCATATTAAATTAAATATGTGTAACTTACAAGGTAGTGCATTTTTTCTTCATATTTGATAATTGCAGAAGCATCTCATGAATGTAATCGGTATTTGTTTTACACCAATATCTACCTTATGGATATTTATATTTCACTTGCAAAAGTTTCATCAAGATGCCAATGGAACTTATCTCAAAATTATTATTTCTTTCTTACCTATGTATTTCTGTGGAAAATTTCGCTTGATCTGTCTATTATATGTGATACCAAAGTTCATTTCCTCCATTAGAATGTTGTTATTATACATATACAAGGTGTCCCATAACTAATAGTGCATAACTGAACCACAGATTTCCTATGTAAAAATATTAAGATCTAACCCAATTTACCTATATCCCAAGATAATGATCGAAATACAGGGAGGTAAAACTAAAAACTACCTTTAGACATTTTTAAATTATTCGCCAACAAAACTGGCACATGCCATTAAAAATCTGAGGTTGTCTTGAGATGGGAAATTGAAATTCTAATTAAACCGTAGACAACACTATCAACAACTTTTTCCATGCATTCAAAAGTTCATACATTTTTTGGTTTCTAAGTATATTCATAATTTGAAGAAACTGTTACATTTTCCAATTCGAATCTCTTATTTTATGTTCAGTTGCATGAAAGTCGATTCTGCTGATTCAAAACTAGTACTCGAGTCATCCCATAAGTGTGTTAATTGCAATACTATTTTTATGAGATGGTTCAAGTATCAGTTTCGATTCAGCCGAACAGATTTTTGTAAAACTGAATCTTAGTATGCTGTAGATTACAACAAAATTACAAAAACTTAATCTAACTAAGAACACTTATAAAACATTTTAATTTATTTCAACATTGTCTTCTATATACGGAACCACCCTGTGTCCCATCTGGGGCATCTTGCTCGACACATGCTTGGCAAAATTATAGGTTTTGATCCTGGGCGCGATAAAACCGCCGTAGCCCTCGTTACCCTTATAATAAATACCGACCCCCATAAGGGGCACTGCAGGCCTGTTTACCACCTCTTGGATATCGATGAACGGGATGGTCGTTTGGGCCACGTCTTTATTGAAATCCGTATGGGTGAATTCGACGTATTTCTTGGAAGCGCTAAGGTGCATCCTGGAGGGACTTGGAGTTTTAGTGGGAATGTCTGGCTTATTTATCTGACATTTGGTCCTAATGTTAGATAGAATATGTTTGAAATAGGTGAAGTCTCATGGAAACCTCTTTTTTTACCTTCCCTCACGACTGGTTTCGTAAATGTAGTGACCTTCCTTGTGGTTGATTTCTCCAGTATGCCAGTCGAAGGGACTCACGTGGATTTGGAGGTAAATTTTGCCGTTCCTGAATTGAAAACGCACACCTGTAATAATAACTTTTGCAAAAAATTGCAGGGTTGGTAGGTGTAAACTATCGTAATTTTGACCAGTCGTTTTAACCTGATTAAAGTGTGGAAAAGTATGGTTATTACCAGTGGTTGTATCACAACATACCACTTTAATTGTGGTGGTAGAATTACTTTGAAGCAATTAATGATCTCTTAAAAATAAAATCCAAAATCACCCTGTATTTGAATAGTTCAGAAAGTTCTTCCCAGGTGCAGAGAAAATCAAATAATTTTTCTGGATTTTAAAGAACAATTTTCAAATTCTCGATATACTTTTAAAATTTAGATTTGTATGGAAGAATTTCTCCTCGTTCTGAATACAAATTTTGAATTTCAAGGATAACAGAAATCTCCCCAGAATTTGCGAACAAATTTGAAATTGGCATATTCGAAAAAAAGTAAAAATTTTAGGTACAGTATTCTGAAAGAACCTAAACCCTAAAGGCAAATATATATATATATATATATTTATATTATTTTTTATAACGTGGATAATATGGTTTTCGATTGAATCACTTTGGACTAGTGTCCTAGTCAAAATGAAAAAGCGAGCATTCATATAATCCTATTTAATGTATATAAAAAAATTACCTGTAAGTACATGATTATCTTCATTCACTTGTATCTCATCCATGGCCATTGATCTCTCCATATAACTCATAGTGAAGAAGTCAATCTTTTCTTGGACCTCTCGATCTGTTATTTGATAATTGTCCAGTTTGACCCAATGCACTGTTTGCTCGTTTACGTACCCGTAAGGGAGCAGCTGTGCTTCTTGAATTTGAAGGTGCAGAATGCGATTGTGTTTGACTAGCCTCAGACCTGTGACTACTCTGTTGGTTTTAAAAGAATAACTTAAATTTGCAATGATAACATTTACAAGAACATGCCTGTTACTCTTTACATCAGCCATTACAGGCCTCAGATTGATGTATCTGTCCGAAGAAGGTCCCCGTTGATCGCAAAGACACATGCAATAGTGACAGCGGACGAACCACCTGGTCCAGCTGTCTACGGTTCTTTGGTTTGGACAGCTATTTACTTTCCCCATGGTTTTACCATTATGGTATTTCACATGGTCATACCTCCTATTTGATTTTAATACCTGTAGAAGCAATTTTTTGTTGTTTCGATTATGGTTAATGTTAGAGGAGTTATAACAACTTACAGAGGCGCATATCGTGCCGTAAGATTCTACGAAAAAGCAGCCTATAACGGTCCCGCTGCAACTTTCTAATTTTGAACAAAAATCACTTTTGTAGTCATAACAGCCATAGCTCTTGGTAAATTGGTAGGCGCCACAAGTCTTCTTACATGTTCTATCACTGTTAATATCCACCTCGTTTTGTATGACTCCCTGTAGAAGCCGAGTAAATTCATCGTAGGTTTTTCCTGTAAAATCATTACAACTATTGAGTGATTTGCAATATTATTGTATTCACTAACCAGGAACAAAGACCTTAGGATCGCATTTCCATATGTCTTGAGGCTGCTTCATGGCAAGAGCCAATCCATTAATGACATGGGTTGTCCTTTGCTCGTACTTTCGTCGAGCGGCAATAGACAAATTATTGTTATCGCCTTTAAAATAGGAAGCTATTTTATGAATAATTGCCTATAGTTTATAGGCTTACCTTTCTCCCATATCAAGTTTCCAAGGTAAGCGAACTGCTGCATCACGTAAGCCTTCAGGTCGGTTAGGGCAATGAGGTTGTACAGATTATAGAACATTTGTTGAGGAGATTGAGCTAGGTCTTTGCACCAGAAATTTTCAGTGGTGAACTACAAATTTATTGCTGATAATTATTGTGCTAAAAAATAAAAAGTTCTAGTATTTAAGAAAGAAAGCATAACCCTCAACATTATCTTTATGTGTAATCCCTCTATAAAATTAGAACATTTTTACTTGATAAATGATTTCTGGAATATTTGACCATTGCCATACTTTTAAAAAACTTTGTACACATTTAGTCCGTTAGTACTTACGCGATATATCTCTTGCTTTATGCTACCCTGATGATCATAAGCCAACTCGTACACTTGTTTCATAATTTTCTCTATACTAGTATTATTGTTCAATACATCATATGTTATATCCTCTATGGCCACCTTGTTTTGAGACCCTTGCAGTTGAAATTTTAGATATTCCTTGAATTTGTCATATTTAAGGTCTATGACCTTTAAGTCGGAGTAGAGGAACAGGAAGTCCGGAATTGTTCTTAAAGAAGACACCCCATAAAGAAGGTCCTGGGGCATCTAAAATTTAAGTTATTTTCTTGTTTGATGCTTAATAATGCATTTTTTTCTTGTTTCAGGTAAGCTAAACATTGGTACATAGCTGAAACGGGTAAGTGTTTACTACCTTCAATAATTCCTGGTTAAATCTGGAGAACTTCTTTGCCAAGTACATTTCTGCGTCTTCCTGTTTTTGGTTCAGTAGCCCGTTCTGGGACAGATTCCATAGTTCGTCTTCCAATTCTAGGAATTTCCATCGTAACTGGTCGATGAGTAGTCTTTGTTCGCAGGAAATAGCCCATAATGAGCTTAAAAGGAACAAAATTGGCCAAAGGATCTTCATTACTAAAGCTCTAGTGTTGGTTGGGAACTAACGATTTTGTTTTGTTGGTTGATAACCTCTCGCCTCGGTTATAGAGCTGATAAGGCATAGAATAGGTTTCAGTAAATTTCTCATATTGTTTCTTTTACGACTCGGTGTTTACTTTTCCTTGAGAGGAAATAGAATATGTTCTGTGTAGGTTAGTAGTTCGCAAAGAGAATACAAAACAAAATTACTCTGATCCTGATGTTAGTTAATGTAATTTTTGATAAAATTCTTTTTGACATCTTTAAAATTTTGAGCACTCCTTTATTTATCGCTTTTTTAAGTATATGTCCAATTTATCTTGTCTAAGTATTTAAAATTACTTGTTACATCCAGTAACGGTCAACAGCAATTTTGTTGTCATTATGATTGGTCAGCTGGAACACTGCTCGATAATCATATTTACACTGGAATTTTGCCATTTACAGACTTCGTTTTTTACTGGTGTAATCTCAAGCGAATGTCTCATAGCTAGGAAACAATGTTTTTCATTTGATAGCAATATAAATACATATGTGGTTTGCCCGGAGATTAATGTTTCACGAGATTATGTATGTTTTTTAATTTAATTACAGAATGAATTGGTGGAATGCATTTGAAAGGAAATCTATCTTCTGGTCTTTATGTGTAATTCTCACAAATTTAGTAGAGTAATATAAATAGATATCTCTACGCTTGTTTTTTTAAAAGTTGGGTCTGTCTTGGTTTTGAACTTCAAATGCTTTGAAAATTCAGTCCAGAAGAAGTTTAAAAGATTTCTAGGAAACGGAGAATATTTCTCTGTAGTTTTGAAATTTTCAAAAACCGAAACTGTCTACTCAGTATCACTAATCTAAATTGAGAAAATTAATTAAACCTCCCTAAATTCCAGAATCTCAAATCCCTTAAAAACTCTTATACAGAAGTATTTTGAAAAATCTGTAGGAATTGAAAAAAACTATGTGTGTGTGCGAGACTCCTAAAAATCGAAGCTCACTTTAGAGTGTGCAAGAAGTTTTTGGAACTGTCTTTCTTCTCTGATAGGTTCTTTTGACCCTTAAATAGGTTAGGATGATCTTCTTCGTGGAAAGGATGAACTATTTCACTGAACAGAAGGCACATTGTGTGAAAAGATTTGTACTTCATTTATTTCAATGTATTACGCATTTTTATTGCCTTAAAAACTTTTACAAAAGTAATTCTTTTTTCGTTTTTGTGCATTTATGCACAAATACAATTTATGCATTTATAATAATTAATGAACATCACAGTACAAATAACTTAACATTCTAATGCGTCTTAAGTTTAAAATTTTAACTGGTACAATAAAATGGTAACCAAAACTATCCCGAACTTACAGACAAATTTTAAGTCGTCGTTGGAAAAAAAATGTGAATTTTATTCATAGTTTAAAGACAAAAAACATATTTTGGAAAAAAGCCACTTAACTTTTTTTGACAACTTGATTTTGAAGGTTCCAACAACAAGGATATATTATTAACTAACTGATTGAACCTTCTTGCAATACAATGTTGTCCACACACGCGCGCACAATCTAATTACATTTAATAGTAAAAAATAAAAAAATTAGCACTTGATGAATACTTTTTTTCACGAACAATATGAAAGTAGCATCTTCAATGTATCTCCTCAGAAGGAAAAGCCGCCTTCAGGTATTTGCTTACATCAAAAGTAATTATTTTCGGGGCAATAAAACCCCCAAAGAATTGCCTTCCCTTATGGAAAATCCCCGCCCCGACCAAGGGAACTGACTCCAGGGATTCCACCTGAAAATCAATAGGATTGCAAAATTGGATTCTATTAAGAAATATTTTACCTTCTGAGCGTCCAAAAATGGTACTGTGGTTTGGGCAACATCCCTGTCTATGTCAGAATGGGTAAATTCAATAAACTGATCTGAGTGGGACGTTGGGATTGAAGGGCTAGTCGATCTTGTGGGGATGTCGGGGTGGGTTAAATGCAGTTTTTTCCTAGAAATGCATAAATTTAAGAAAAATAGAGTAAATAGACGGGCAAAATACCTAGGTTTATCAGCTGCCACATCAGTATTAGGATTGTCTTTCCATTTACTGTGCTCAGGCTTTAATCTCCCAGTATCAAAGTCGAACTTGGTGATGTAAATTTCAAAATTTAGGTGGGAGCCAATTTCCTTGAAACGCACCCCTATAAAATTGAGTTTATTCACAACTGCATAGTAATTTGAGTATTTTTACGATTTTACCTGTTAAAACATGCCCCTCGTCAGCCTCCAAGTCATCCAAATCTAGACGCCTCTTTTCCCAAGTGAGAGTATGATAATCCTGCCCATTAAATATCTTCCTGTCTGTGATCTTGTAGTTCTCAACATCTTTCCACGCGACTGTGCTCGCGTTAATGGTCATGCGGGGCAATAGCTCCCCTTCCTGGATCTGGAGATGGATCACACGGTTCTTTTTGATGAAACGTAGACCGGTAACAACCCTGGAAGTGCATCAGTTAGTATTTTTATTTTTCATTTTTCAATGTTCAATTTTAATATTATGCCAATACTTGTTGTTCTGGATATCCGAGATGGAAGCTCTCATGTTAAAGTACCGGTCAGAAAACCCTCCTTGTTCGTCACAAAGACAGAAACAGTAGGAGCAGTGCCAGAACAACCAACGCCACCAACTATCCACTTTTGTAACACCTCGGGCGCAGCCCTGTTTTCTGCCCAATACCCTCCCGTTTTCGTATTCCACGTATTCATATCGTCTGCCACTGAGAGGGTTCTGTTGACAAATAATGTCTTTGCTATAAATGTTGAAAGCTGTGATAGAAATACTTACAGCGTTACATATCCACATATCAGAATCAATGAATTTGCAACCAATAATCTTCCCACTGCACGTCCTTTGTTGCCTGCAGTAAAGGTTCTCGTAGCATCCGTGGCTCTTGGTGAAACTGTATTCTGCGCAATTTTCCCTGCAAGTGCCCTCGGAATTTAAATCCACTTCGTTTTGAATGTAGCCTTGCAGCAAGTTGGTGATTTCCTCATATGTTTCCCCTGATTGTAATATGCTATAAGTAATATCATAAAAAAAAAAATAATGAAAATTTTAACCTTGTACGTGTTTCTTGGGATCACACTTCCATAATTCCCTGGATACGTTCTCCATTGCGGTCTTAACTGTCAAAACACCGTTGTTGGTTCTTTCCTCGAATCTCTCCCTACTGTGCTGAGCTTCTTTGGTAAAATTTCCTTTAGTAACAGTATAGTGTCTTAATTCGACGATTTTTTGTGTGTTTAGTTTTACCTTTGCCATAGAGTCTAAGCAACATATAAGAGAATTGAATCATGGTGTAGCCTTTGAGTTCGGTAAGAGCTATCGCGTCGTACAAGCTATAAAGCACCTGTTGAGGACTTTGCTTGGCACTGCACATCATATCTCCCTCAACTTCCTATAAAAACGTCATTTAATACCAACATAACTCATTTTGTGACAATTGTGTGCAAAACTTTCTCTCTTTGACCAAAATTACCTTTCCGACATCTTGAAACAAATTTTTATCGATAACTTCCTTGATCCTATCCAAAGAGTATTCCACTCCATTTCTCGGATCATTCAGGACAGAGTCTGTGAAGTCCAGCCATGCCTGCTGAGGGGAGGGAATGCGCCCAGGGGCGGTTTGTTGTTTTTGGAACCTTCGAAATGACTCGTATAGAGCGAAAATGCCTCTGAGGTCTGCATATGCTAGTTGCAGGGACCACACTGAGTCCAGATTTTCCAAACCGTGAGTGAAGTCATGGTCAAAGTGCTTTAAGGGTATTCAAATTATTCTGATCTGAGCAGTAATTTTTGGTTCTACCTTTTTAATTACATGACCAAAATCTTCGAATTTCCTTATAAGAGTAATCTCTTGAGGTTCATTGGAGGTGGCAATGAGATTGCCATTGATAGTAGAGTCTCTCACAAAGTTCCACATTTCCTCTTCCAGTTTAAGGAATTCATACCGGAGCCGATCGACCAGAAGCAATTTTTCAGGATCTCTAGACTGGACATTGCTTAGACATAGAGTCAACAGGATATAGAAAGCAATTTTGAGCATTTTAGGGCCGGGGCATTATAGCATGGGAGTCCGATAGACAGGCGGTAACCTACATATTGATTGAAATTTAAAACAATACCAGCGACTTCTTGTTAAGCGAAATCATCAAAGACCCTTTTCCTAATCGCGTTTCTTTTGCCAACGAATATCTTAGTCATGTACGTTAATCCAAACAATAGTCATAATCTCCAACGTTGCCGTTTAATAATAAAATATAATTGGATTATTTCGTTGATTTTGTTTTAATGCCGAAATATTTAGACACAAAAATGTGAATAGGAAGCATTTTTTTATTATTAAAAACGATGAAAGTCATGGTGGTAGAATGTGTAGCCAAACACAAGTTAGAAAGAAAGTAGAAGATGACTTATATTAATTTATTAAATTATATAGTGACGTTAACTTAAATTTACTACAGAAGTTAGTAAATATAATGTGCAATTGTGTGTTTCCAAATTTCTGTTGGATTCGGCGACTTTCGGCAGTTTCCGGAATCATTGCCATTCATAGTTACTAACCGAGTGTCAGGGGCCTAGGCTATTTGCACAATACTTCGCAGAAGTAGTAATTTATAATTAGAATATTCTTACTATAATCCATTTTAAGGATTTTTTCAATATTCATTTTCGAAAATCTATACATCAACATGTTAATGTTTTAATGGCATTCTAGTTGATCTTAAAACCAATATAATTTTATAGATTTCAATTGAGCAATGTGAAACTATTAATTTTCTATAATTCTATAAATTTCTATAAATCTTTTCTATAATTGCTTTTAAACATTGCGTTTTGGTTTGCAAACGAATGTGCTTGTCGTATACGTTTAAATCTTCATAATGCAAGCAATAGTTTATTGCTGGCATCATCATTACCGTTTAATAATAAAATATTATATAATTGGGTTGTTCCGTTGGTTTTGTTCGTTGGCTAGAATTAGGTGTCGTATACCCGTAGATGTTGGTGGAATTTATTAGAGCTTCTATTTTGGTCTTTACTCCAAATCTGACTATTTCCAACTTAATGCCTATATGAACTTGACGGTAGTAGAATAAATTCAGCAACAATGGAACAAAATGTATATTTCTTTGTCATATAGATCAAGGCAAAGTCCAATGTACCCGAGGTGTCTTGTTAACATATCTTTGTCTCTGCATAATATAAAATAATTTCTGGTTAGCAACATTCATGCGTTAGTTGTTATTCAACGAAACGAGTTTTCTGCAAATAATAAATAGATCAGTCATATTCCCTTCAAGGTGTTTTATGGAAGTAATTTAGCAGTTATTGTACTGAGGTCAAGCATGATACAGATGTTTGTGTTAGTTTTAATCTTTGTCTCAACGCCCAATTAAAGCACGTGTCTCGTAAAACTCTCATTAGGTTTTAATGTATTAGCTTTGAAAGTGGCATACTGTCACGCTCCTGCAGCCATGTAAAATCCAAATCAGCGCTATTGTGTATGGCATGTCATCATCAAAAACGGAAAAAATTGAACAATAATAAATAATATATTTCAGGTAATAAGTGCTAATCGAATCTGCGTACCAGTTAGGCTAAAATATGTACTTTCTATTAGTCAAAGCGGCTGGCTCCTTTTATGTAACTTCTTTGGTTTAATAACTCAATAATTATTGACTTACACCCGTTTTTGATTTGTTAATCCTGTAAAAATATGTCACTCACATACAGCCACTTTCTACTTGATTTATCTCTTGTTGGCACCCGAATAATGGCAGAATCTAATCTTCCTAAGCAAACTTGCGACAAGGTTGGCTTTAAGATGTGTCTTCTCACTTCTACGAGCAACTGACTGACTTTAAAAGGTGCGCCAGCGGTACTGGTGGTACTCGATTAACTCAATTATCTGACCTCCGTATTGTATGTATCAGAAAGAGAGGGAGAATCACGAAATAAGGAAATGGCATGTGTGTGCGCGATGGTGAGACTCTACCAGGTGGTGGTAGCAAGCCTACACTTTGTCTAGGAGGGTTGATACCTGACTGCCTCATATGTCCATTGCTAGAACTTAATGGTATTGAAATTGATAATAATACATAATACATTTTTGTAAGCAGCGGACAAAAACGCTCAAAACATTAGGGTTCTACTAAAATCCCACCTTAATAGTGCAATTTGATGCACATTTTAAGCCTTTAGCATTCTTATAGAGGTAATACTATTTATATGTATATTCAGGGTATAACATAAGTAATAACTTTAATTTTAAAGGGGGATTCCTTGTCATATTTTATTAAAAAATGTTCATATAAACATGTGTCCTAACTTGAATCATTTTCCAGATGCAGGGCACCAAAGTTTTATTGAATAATCGATTTTTTATTAATTATTCAAAAATCTTTGCATCGATTTTGATAAAGATTTAAGAAGCCGACAAGTTTGTTTTTGTAAAATAATAAGAAATTTCTGTGATAAGTAAAAATAAAGGATGTCTAATAAAATTTGTTCTCATATAGGCTAAAGACTAAAAATGACTTTTGCCCGAATATACAGTGTGGAAGTTTTGGATGGAACAATCCAAATAACTACGATGCCGAACATATATGGCCAAAATCCTCGGATACGCCGATTTTTATTTTTTCTTGCGGTTTTTTTTTTATGGTAAATTCATGTATACAGGGTAGTCCAAAAATCAGGTACGACCATCAACTTTGTTTTTTCAAATGAAAACACCTATTTTTCATTTCATTTTTGAATTCTACGCAACATTCTAAGTATGTTTTACGTACCATGTCCTATACCTAAACGCAACCGGTCTCGAGAAATTTACGTGATTACGGTCGTATGTGATTTCTAGACTACCCTGTATATATGAATTTACTATTAAAAAAAATCGCAAGAGAAAATAAAAATCGACGTGTCCGAGGATTTTGGCCGCATATGTTCGGCATCTTAGTTATATGGACTGTTCCATCCAAAACTTCCACATTGTATGTATAGTACTATGAATATATATAGTACTGATTAAGTCAGTAAACGAGATAATCTAGATGCGATAGTATCTAGATGATTTCAGCGGATTTCAATTTATAGTGATGTGACGACGGACTGAGATATTTTGAACATAAACCAAATTAACCTGTACGTAGAAAATGAGGAAGAGCAGAGTTATACGATACCAAAACACAGTGTTGATTCCATTGAAAAGAGGTCTTGCATTCCAAAAAGAATATCTACTTAAAAGAAAAAACATTATAATAGAATGTTCGCGAATAAATTATGAACAAAATTCAGTTAGCAACAAAGTTATTCTGCCAATACAAAACTAAAAGGAACGATCCACAGAGTAGTGAAAAATCTTTTTAACCCCGGCCACCTAACCATGAAGCAATACTCTGCTTGTTGACTGGAGGTAAATAGAGGGTCATACTGCGTCACAGGGAATGAGTCATCTGCGGAATACAATTCTTATAGTCTATTCCTGCTGGTCATTTAAGTTATACATTTTGCTGGGATAACTTGCTTACTCGTTTTAGTGCACAACATCGTGCTTTAGTTGGTGTTGCAATATTATTTATAAGTTTATTAGATCTTATCGTTAGTAATGGACAATAACTATGGACATAGTATAGTACCTGTTATGCCAAGTGGAACTAATTATAAAACCGAAGGTGAGAAATGAGAAGAACGCCTGAACAAAATGATAATAAAACTTAAAATTATATACAAGATGGTGACTTGTTCTTAACACAATAGTTAAATTTTTAAAACAACAATAGTAACCTGTTAAATGAGGATAAATTTGTGTCATTTAGCGAGCTTTCGAATTGTTTCCAAAAAATGGCAGCGACGCGTTCGCGTTCTTTGTTTTCAAATTGGTATAGATATACGAGCATACTTCCAATATAAACTGCTCATAACCAATAGTTTATTTTGGTGACCTTAGAGTATCAAAAGGGGAAATGAGAACATTCATATTGACATTACTCATAATTTGCAAGTTCTATACATGTGAAAAATCAAGCCTACTTTCGAGATTTCACAGCGGTATTGAGAAGTTTGACACTTCATATTTGGACTCGGGCAAGAAAGCGACACCTCCTTCACCGTACCATGCATGCAATCACCATCCAGTGTTGCCAATATTTTCACGAGCCACCTCGACTTAGATGTAAGACTGATATAAAAATATTCCCTACACCGAACTAATTATTACTACGTAGTATTTTTTAAAAAGCAGAGACGCTTACAGAAACCATGATAAAGACAAAGAACAAAGCTAAAACGCCATACTCAAACGACATACTAGAGTGACAAGATAAACACACCTTAGAGTGACAATTTAATAAACGAATTCATAGAATTTCAGATCGAATTCGGTTTTACTTATTTATTAGATATAGATCATCTTTATCACAACAATGATCTTCACTGCCATTCTTTTCCTGCAATTAATATTTTCATTAATCTGCACTTCATATACAATTCGAATGTCTTTTCACAACTAAAACATCTGATTTACTGATAAGGTCTTGTTACATCCATAGATAATAAGAACCGGGACAAACTCGCTTCCTTTACATGAGTTATTGTTCAATATAGAACGAAGGTCAAAGTCATGCATTTTACTTTACAGCGCCGAGATGAATACTTTTCAAATTACGTCATGTGCATAGTTTTACAGATATTTTGAGTGTAACACACAAGTAACCATATAACACACAATGACGAATGCACATTGTTATTTTTTAACAATACATTTTAGTCTTGCACTAAAATCGATAATTTAAATTTGGGGAAATAATTTGTCAACTGATCACTTAAAATAAAAGTTTTGCACACATTAGGGGATGAATTAAAAACCCAAGAAGACAAACAGTTTTCCCTTTTCAGCTCAGTTGTACAGTCATGGTTAGAAAAAAAGTCGGTTCAGCTAAACCCAACTGGTACTTGAACCACCCCATAAGTGGTTCAATCACCAATTTGAAACTGGGCCTGAATGTTCCCCTTCCCAGAGACAAAAGTCTCCCAAATTCGAATATGAATATTTCATTTTCAATATTATTTATCAGTGTTAATCCGTTGAAGTCTGGCATTTGGACATCAGTCAAATGTGGATTACTATTATTTGGATTTTTGGAAATTAGTTCTAAATCTTACAATAACTTCTTTCCAAACTTACTTGCGTTGCATTGGCCAAAAGCTCAAACAGTCCCCCATGTGTGATGCCCTTCCGGTGGGGTACTATGAAGGCGTGGATTCGTTCCACCAAATTAACGATGGAACTGGGGTCATGCGATATGACAGTCTCAGAGAAGTCTTCTAAAGTCAGTCTTTCATAGTCTTTTTGCTCAGTGCTGTATTTCTGCATTCTTCGATAATTGATATCCATGCGAGTCATGTAATCGAGGAGGTCATTTAGGCGGAGCTCAAGACGTATCCTCTCAGGGAGGTTGTGGAGGATTGTGGTCATAGATTGAGTGCCTGATAACAAGTTATAACCAACTTTCTTATATTCATGGTCGTTGGTATAATACAGTTATATATATATTTTATTCAAAATGTGAATGTTTTGACAATTAAAAGCCAAACACATTTCTTTTGTTGGGCAACTTGCCTATTTAGTATTCAGATGAATTGTGAATACTTGCAAATCATTATGCGTTATTATTACTCATAAAAGTTCTAAGAAAGAAAAGTTTCATGACTTCATTGTCCTAATTCTGATGTGAATTAGTGGATTTTAAAGTGAATGGCCAAGACCTGCATTAATTAGCGCTGAGAGTCTTAAAAATCGAATAAAATAGTAAATTGCTTGTATAGCTCGGGATAGCCCCTGGATTTTCTCCGGGAAAAGGCAGACTAACTCTTCTCAAGATCAATTGTGTTACTAGATAAAAACTTTTGATGAAATAGTATGTATTTTAGCGATTCCGGGAAAAAAACAGTTATTTACAACGCATACGCCCATTACAACACACATATCGCAGAAAAATCTTGTATTTACTTTTATACACATTCACATTTTTTTCTTCCGTTTATTTCACAGATTACGTGTTTTATCAATAACATTTTATTAAATTTCAATTAATATTTATATCAATGTAATTGACTTTGGATCAAGGTGAATACACTTGAAGTATCATCATAGGCCTACTTTTCACAAAATATAAACATCCAGTCTGGAAGATCTAAACGGGCAGGTCATTAGCTTCTGGAAGCCTTGAAAAGCACTTCTAATAATTTCACTACAATATCACTTTCATTCACGCATTAATCGACGCCAAACAAGTAACAGTTATTGCTGGAGATATAATAGAACTGGTTGATTACAAATTACAACCAGTTTTTAACTACAACAACTCTTACCTATGGTATCGACTCTCGCAGCCAAATCCTCCAGCTTGGAGTTGATCCTCTCGATCTTCCCGAACAATTTATTCTCAGTCTTATGAAGAATAGGAATGGGAACCTCGGAGAAGTCGATGTTTTGATCCACCAAGTCCCACGTCTTCACTAAAGCGACGGTAACGTCTTTGGCAACTTTAATAATATCCAGCACCCCTGAAACGGTGATTAAGGCGGTAGTGTTGCTGATGTGAAAAGTGGCTAAGATTAGAGCGAATGCGAAGAACAACCGCGGCAGGGCCATGTTGTTCTGCTATGTTTCACATGGAATTTTGATTGATTTTGATTAGAGCGATATCGCAGCCATGCAAATGTTCAAAAGTGAAGCACGGTCGCAGAACTAACGGAGACAGGCTGTCGACAAAATCTAGTGAGAACCAACGGTTTCGTCTGCGAACGATCGAGTACGAAGTACCACCGAGCGAAATGTAACGAACAGCTGAACAAAGTAAGAACGAAACGCTTAATTGAAGAGGTAGTACCGGGCGCCACTGGGATAGGTACTGGTTTACTGTTATCAAGTTTTATTACACATATGTACATATATACAGAGTGATTGTCGTTTGTAGAATATTTCTGTCAAAGGCCATGACCCTGAATTTTATTTCATATTCTGTCTATTTTCACTGCAGAATATGTATAAGTGAATCCACGTATACCGGGTCGAACATTTAACTGGAACCCATATTACAAAAGCCAATCATTGTTAAATAGTGAGAAATTACTTAGAGATTTTAGTGCGCTTCTATTCGAGAGGAAAAATCTAATATAAAATAATATCAATATCATGATTTTCACCATCATTATGCATAAATTTTATTTAACAGACACAAAATACATTCTCCAAAATTGGTAAAATTAATAACTGGGACAAGCCATACAGGGACGTTTTTGAATCATAAGGAGTAATTTAATAATTATGAAAATCATATCTATCAAATTACACTGGCTATGTCAGCGACTTTTCCAGCTTGTGACAGTTATGAAATTCCTCCTAAAGCCTGGAAAGACCCTCGTAAATTTAACATCCATAAAAAAAAACCATTTTTATCACAATAATGTAGTTTGACATCCACAAATGTTTTACATTATGTATTCGTATATACGAGGGTCGGATTTAGCAGAAACTGAGCTTAAGCCATGATTGAATAGCTCTGCCTAAATCTAATATTTAAGTATTTATTTCGGAAACTAATTTCGCACTCTATATCTTATTACTCATATCAAGAAACCAATTATGTTATTTATTTTTCAAATAATAAGATCAACATTGTGTTATTTTGAGTCTTCTTATGGCAGCAGGTACCCCATTCATCTTCATATATTTACAATTTCATGCTGAGATCTACTCCAAGAATCTCATGATTCATTTCCTGTTCTACTGCTCACTCATATTCAATGCATCGGAGATATTCAATTTATTTTCTTTTTCGCAGCATTTTTTATGAGTCAGCTTTTCATGTCCAAGAAGTGTTATTAGTACGTCAATATTTACTTCCATAATTACTAAAAAAATGTCAAGAGAATATCAGTTGTTGTTGAACTTGACAAGCACCATACGTATCTGTGTTTTCAGGTAGCGTTCTATGAAATACTCAACGGTCTTTGGGTCCGGAACGGTCTGCAAATCAAAGGCCAAGCAATGACGTACATTCAGTGCAATTTTTGTAACTCCATGGTAGACGCTGATCTTTATCTGCTTCAAATATGCTGCACTCGAGTGAATACTGAGCGCTTTCTTAGTATGGTGATCGATCAGTAAGTATAAATTAAAACCCAAAGCTATAAATATCAGTTTGAAAATGTGCAGGTTCCATGTCAAAGAATTCATGAGCTTGGTGCCCTTCAGAACCCATCAAAACCCTTTTTTCGAGGGCGAGAACGACACTCCTATGTTAGAGAGCTGCCTAACATTTCTGGCTACTTTAATTAGCGTTAGAACCAACTTAGGTGGTACACAACCCAATGCTACTCCTTTTCATATAATAAGGCCCTTTGATATAGGTCTTCCTGATACTGTTCTGAACAGGCTGGAAATGGTAACGCTGCTCTGCATGGGAGATAAGACGCATTCACAGTTGATGGAATTGATGCCTGAGAGGTATTCTTTAATTTGCGTGTGTTGGTAAATCTCTTTAATAATTTGAATAAATAGGTGTGGTACTCAAAGTAGGGATTTTGAGTCTTTGTTGGCCGAATGCGCAGACTATAGAGCTCCAGCTTTAGAAGCCAGTGGCAACATGCAACAGGGCATGTACGTACCCAAAGCGAGTGTTTGGGAGAACCATTATGATCCCATTCATGTTTTACTGAGAGCGGTGCATAGGAGAGATTTTCAAAACTCTATTGATAGATACACCGAATAGTGAGCTGCTGACTTAGTTTTGACGTTGGTCTTGACGCTATCACGTAATGTTCAGTTGCAGGCAAACTAATAAACTGAAGCCTGGGGTAAATCCCTGGCCGCCCTTCAGGACCCCCGCGAAAGTAGGAGATAACTACATAGATCCCCGTCATATTTTGACTTGGAACGTCTTTCATGCCATGGCTTTTGTTATTCTTTATAAAGCAGTAAAAGGGCTGGTGTCCGAGCATGTCATGGCTTTAATTGTGTTCCTCTTGGAACAGTCCATTAACATTACCAATAATTTTAAGGGAACTGTAAGTATATCTGAGTACAATGTTGCATTTTCTAAAGTTTTACTTCCTTAGTATTCAAAATTGTGCTTGACTCAACAGAATAAGCCCCATCAAGTAATTGATGGGGACTTAGGCAACTGGTTCCAGACAGGATATGTGTTCGATAACTTCAAAACCGTGATTCCCAAAGTGATTTTCCCTACTACAGTGCCTGACATTGCCCCCACACCCATCATTTATAGTTCGGCTGAAAGTGAGTATTTGGATTTTTTGAATTCATATGGTTGCAGATTGTGGATGGTTTCTAAAAACAGGTGATATAGGGGAAGACGAGGCGACTTCTTCCGATTCCGACGACGTGGTCATGTCCTCAGCAGAAGCAGCAGATAAACCCTTAATGTTGGAAGCGAAAAATGATGAAAGAATCGATCAGGATGAAGATTCTGAGGGGGGAAATTTGAATATGGCTTTGATGCTGTATGCGACTGGTACAAGTTTATCGTTTTCTGGGTTATTCATTCTTAATAATTACTTGATGCATTTTCTTTTAGATCATGATCGAAGCATACCTGAGTCTCCAGTTGAAATTGTATCTCCTGCATTGGCCCTATTACCTTCGCCAGAATCCGCAATTGAAGCTATGGAGGTTGACGATCGCACTGTGGCCATTCCAGGAGATAGAACTTTGGCTAGGCAATGTAAGTAGGGTAACAGACATTCTCTCCATGTCTCTTCTTTTTTTTTGACGGCTAATCCGTGTCTGGGATTTTGATTGAAGTCGTGAGTATAATATTTATTATGAAGTCAAAAAGTCGAAAAATTGCTTGGACGTTTGATTGTCTATTGTACAACGGTACTGTCAAAAGTTGCAAATACTGCTCTCAAATCTCATTATAATTTATATGGACTTAGCGACAGAAGAGGGAAGATTATTATTTGATTAACTTCGACTCCCAGTTTTGATTAAACGGTGAAGAAAATATTCCTACTATCTGTTTAATTTACTCATACCAGGGAACGTTAAATTTAAGTATTTTAGAATTGAGACGGCTTCTTTTGACTCAACAATATGATTCTTACCTCAGGTCTTGTGCAGTACTATTGCAGTGTTGCCCGATGTCGGAGAAATATTTCTCTACATTGGTACTGTAATTTAATTTTCGTGTTTCTACTATAGCATTGAGGTTATGTATAAAGGTCATGTATAAATTCAATCGACAATTTAATTATTTCAATAAAAACTTTCCAAATAATCAGAACTTAGCAAAAAATTGCCTTCTTAATTCATTGTTTCTGGTGACTTTAGTCCGTGTAGGGGCACTATAATCGGTCACTTTTATATGAATAATTATTGTATTATTATATGTTTATTATTACATTGTGTCATTTTTGATTATCTAATATTAGTAATACTGATACATAATTATCAATTATAACTCTAGAAAAAATACCACCAGTAGATTCTCACAATGTAAAAGGTTAGCTATATTTCAAATTTAAGTTAAATATCTTATAAATTGTAAAAGTTATAAAGAAAAAATTCAAAATGTTTTAGAACTGTATCTCGAAATGATGCGTTTGCGAAATTATGTTTACGGGAATTTTTTATATACATATTAATTTTAAAAGTTCTGTTCTCTGTTAAAGTTATGCTAGAAAAAAAAACGGAAATACCCTCTATGTTATTTAAGGAAGAAGAAACTATAACTTCATAACTCTTCCCTGTTCCAACAACACATCTCTATAAAAATGAATTTTCCTTTAGCTCCCGATTCTCCGGCACCACCCGCACTACCTTCGCCTGCTTCCACCAATTTTCCCGCATTGATGGCCGGCAACGAAATGGTTAAAAAATTGCCCAGTAAGTATCTTAAACCTTTGGAAGAGGTTTCTTGAATGGTACTTACTCTCGGAATAATCGAATCCATAATATAATGGAAAAGATTTGAGGCGACAAGAAGGTGTGTGAAGCGGCTGTCCTTTAATTTTTAGTTGCCCTGTCTTTGATCAATATAAAAACGTGAGAATATGACATGGCATTATTCATCGTCGTCTTACAGCAAAGTAAATGAGTAACATACAAAATCCGCTGGTAACTTTGAAAGTGAAGCGTTTTACATAATACTTACTTATGAAAGTATAATTCAACGCAAAATTACTAGAAATTGTATAGCCAGTACGTATGGTACCAATTTTCATTATTAGGAAATTATATTATCGATTAGAAAATATTTTATTGGCCTTCAACTTTTTATGGTTACCAGGCGAAGATAATATGACCTTTAAGACTATGAAACACACAAGGAGATTATATCGTTCGCAAAAAGTTTACTTGCTTTCTTCTTGTGTGTACCTTATATTTCATGAAACATAAACCTGAACAAAAATAACGTAGTAAAAGAAATATTATATTTATTAATTTTACACAACGAACGTTTTGGGTACTCTCATAGTAATGGTTAATGTCGAAGACTCGATATTATCTTACTTTTTTAAATGTACATATGGATTTTTTTGTCCTACTGACAGAGTTATAGTCCCACGTTGTATTTAGTACACCCTGCAGGTTTTCATATCTTTATTTTTAATTTATTATGTTTTTATTTTTAGGTTCCTTAAGCAGATTAATTTCTCGCCAATCCAACTTAAAGCAGCTTCAAAGCACCAGAAACGAAAAGTTCGCGTTACCCTCAACTTCGTATACTTACAGGAGAAGGGCCGGCTACAAGGCTCGAAAATCTCCCGGTGTAAGCTGTTGTTGACATTTATATCCCCTCATAAATAATAGTTTGTTTTTTTTCAGAAATATCCTGAGGATCAACCATCTGTCGAAATCAATGAAAGCATAGTTTCCCTGCTTTTAAATCTTCACTCGCAGCTCTCTGGAATTCCCGACAGTTTTGATCCTGATGATGATGAGGTGGATTATTTTGTAGCCGGTGATGATAAGGTTGGATATTAAACCATGAAAACTCTACTTCGTACTGTCAATGAGCTTATTTAGGTGCCTTGCGGCGACGGACCTTTCTACGTAGGTAAATTATTGAAGAAAATCGCAATGTCCGACACAGGTTGCTACAATTACATCCAGAGCGCCAGGAATCTGTTATGGCCTTCAGTGGAAGAGAATGAGAAAGCTAAGAAAATGCGCGAGAACAAGGAGAGGGAGGAGAGACGACGCAGGGCAAAAGAAAGACAGGTAATATTATTTAAACTCGTAAAAAAAATAATTTGTGGAAATGTTTCTGTATTTCATGCAGGAGAAATTAATGGCAGAGTTTGCGAAAAAACAAAACGACTTTTGGAAAAGAGAGCAGGAACGAATGGAAACGGACGAGAATCCAGAAAACATGGATCACGCCGAGTTCCCGATTAGTAAGCAGGAATACGACTGTGTGATATGTAATATAAGGTAGGAATTAATTTTATCGTCGAGATTTGACAATCCAATGCACTTTTGAATTTTTAGCTCACCTAGTACAGAAGATAAACCCATGGGTCTAGTAGTTTTAATTCAAGCGACAAGCGTGATAGGTCATAGAAGGCGGTATGGAGAACCCGAAAGGGCTACTTTGCCCACTTGTGATGAGGAACGAGATCTGCTTCGGAAAGACGATACTTTGTCTGCCGAATTTGATAAACGGGTCGAAGAGTTAGACAGGCATTTCGATCCGGTGAGCAATTACTTAAGATGTATTTGTTGATTTAATTTCATAAATTTCATATTAGCAAGATAAATCTAATATCATTGAATAAGACATCATGGATTTTCCCTTTTTTTAGCAATCTTGGTTTCTCTCTGTAAACACTGGCTGGGACGGAGGCGTTCACGTGCAGACCTGCGGTCATCACCTGCATTTAGACTGTTTAAATTCTTATTTAACTTCTTTACGATCGCAGCAGCGGCAACAAACTTTGTCGCCTGAAAAGTAAGATATTTATTTACTCTCCTATTAAAACAGCATTTTCCTCTACTGTGTGTTAAAACAATTTTGGTTATAGGGGTGAATATCTATGCCCGCTATGTAGACAATTAGCAAATTCTGTATTACCACTGTCGCCCCAATACGGCGATAAATCTCAGATGGTTAGGGCTCGACCCAATGAGAGTATGTCACAAATGCTTGAAGAAATTAGTGGATTTTTAAAAGATAATGATCAAAAGCCTGTAAGTTCCTGCATAATGCGCTCTAATTTATCTTTCTTTGCTTTTTTTTTTGTTATAGAGTTCTTCGTGTATGGCGGAAGCTATAGGAAAAGTCATGGGCGATATGAGTAACAGCACGCAAATAAAGCCCCTGTTCAAGCCGAAAAATGAACCAATTCCTCAAAGTTTGTTTTTGTTTGTTACCTCGATAGCTCGAACGAATTTGGAGGTGGAGCTGGTGCAGCGAGGTGGATCGTTGGTGATCTCGCCCAGCGATCCTCCTAATCCTTTACTCCCAAAAAGAGATTGTATAGGTAATTGTATTGTAAGTGTAAAAATGTTGGACTAATTCCCGCCATTAGTTCCTCTACTTCACGTTCTGGCGGTCCACGCCCGCGTTGCAAGGAGTATAGCGCGATGGCCAGCCTGGATGACTTTCCAGCAGCTCTGCGGCCTTCCGTCCAAAGATCCCATTACCTCTCTAGCGCCGATAGAACGAGAAGTACCTGTATTACTTAAGGACCCCGTAGCTTTATTGCTCCAATTCGTCCTGTTATTGCCTTTACATTTAGATCAAAGTAATTTAAAACAAAATTCTCAAACAATAACTTACAATACATTTTTATGTATGATCTCACCTATAAGTGGGTTAAATACCGACGTTTCCATCTAATTTTCGATGGTTTTTTAAGCTTAAAATTAATATACTACTGTCCAGGTAGCTCTCAAGCACTGTTTCGATCGATTATGGCAAAGCTAATTAATGTATTATGGGATGCGAAAGCTATTGTGTATAACTAGAAAATTTGAAAAATTGAAATTTGGAAAATGTTGTACAGAACATCCGGGAATAACACGCACATACCGGGTAGTGCCAAAGTGCATCACTCTATATGCACAGCAAAAAAATCTTTGTACAAGCAAATAATACTTCAAAAAATAAAATCTTTTTTCTTAGTTTTTTTTTTTGTCGAAAATATCAATGCTAATGGACTAATTGTATTAAAACATAAAGATTTATTAATGTTTGAAGAAAAAATGTTTTCAGGTATGCTAAGGGCATGCATATCGACAGGTCCTTGAATATGTTTAAAGAAAAAACTGGTACGCCACCGATTTTTCAGAAAATAATGTTTTAATAATTTTAACTTTACTTTTGAAGGAAAAAGCTTTTTTGAGTTATTTCGCACGATGTACCGTTTTCGAATAAAAAATAATAACTTAGAATTTACATATATTTTTACCTCTTCACGTTTCACTCTGATTCTTGTCATAAAAGATTGCAGTTTGGAAAAGAAATGGCTAGAGCATAATACGATCATTGTAGATGCTCCTAAGTTCAAATTTCTAGTTATACTTTTCGCATAATCGCACGATGCAGTACCTGCTAGAACTGCATGTATTGTCTGTATAACACATACTTTTAGTGTTAAACATTAAAATTCCGTTCATAATTTCGGTATTTTAATAACTTCATGGTTGATTCCTTTGATATCGGTCTTAACCTGCAATACTGAGATCATAAAATTAATAAAGTATACAAATGTTCTTTACACCAAGTACTTTTTGCAGCCTATTTTACATCAACGGTTCAAATGGTGTTTAACCTGCTTTACTATCAAGTGGTAGCCCAAGTGTCATGCGGATTGACCAGCGCGGAACGGTCCAAGGCCACTAAAGACGCCTCCAATGAAACTGTGACAAATCTCTGTGACGCTTTAGGTTTAGTAAACGAGTGTCTCGGTCACACGGACCTCTATATGGACGACGATGACGATGATGAAAGCGAAAGTGAGCCCTCGTCTGAGGAGGAATCGAAGCGCAAATTAAATATTGTCGCTTTGGAGCAGCAGGTAAATACTTTAATGGTTGCAACTAATTAAATTTAATATTAATTTACGCAAATAAGGAGAAACATATCCTCAGATTCGTTTCAGTTTTTCAAGGTTTGAGTTTGGTGACAAAGATTTTTATATTTTTCTTGAAGCTTCAACTTCCACAATTACAAGACTCATTTACAAACAAAAATATTTATACTAATACTTTAATTGAACGAGAAAAAATACAGAGAAAACTTCATAGTGAGAAGTGAATTCAAAGAAAGGAGAATTTAATTGAAGACGCATTCGAGAGTTGAATAATTTAGGAAAAGAGAAATATTAGAGTGGTAAAAAAAATCAACTAAATGAAAGCATCAAATATGTGACAGGGAAACTGAAATAAAAAATTTGCTTTTGAGGAGGGCGGTAAAGGGCAAAAGTTAACTAAACGGCAACATTTCAAAAAGTGAAAAATATTGACTGAGAAAGAATCAGAGAAAATAAAAGAGAAACATTGAATGTGAGAAGTCAGTCCAAAAAAAGAGAAGGGCATAATTCATAGATTTAATATTAAAACACAAATCTTCTTCAAAGTAGACAGAAAGAAATGGGTGAGGATTAACTATTAAACAAACTAAACTTATTGGAAGAGAATATTTAAAAAAGAAAAAAATATTTACGTAGAAAAATTCAGACGGAAAAAGATAAAGAATATTGTAGAGAAAATGAAGAAAAAGACCCAAATCCTAATTTTGGAGTACATTAATTCTTGATTTCTGATTTATTGTCATTAAAAATATATAGTAACAGAAAACAGATTTTCTTGGAAACTTCAAAAATCATTCGTTAATGGATCCAAGTTTTGTTATTCTTCATATTGTCGTTCGGGTATTGTGACAATTCGGAAATCTAGGATGTTTGACCGTAGCAGAATACATTCGCTTCTCTCACTCTTCATTTCAAATGTTCGGCAATTGTACAAATCAAGCTACAAGATAGTCGAAAGAAGATTCCACTATGAAAAAAAATGTATTGATAAAATTGCTAATGATAACTTTTTTTGTAATACTTATTCTATATTAAAATATATGAATACATTTCTTTTTTTTTTTCTAGAAAAATTGCCGCCATAATTTCTTTAACTATATTCATTTTAGGTGCAAAAACTGTGTCTGCCATTTTTGAGGATAGCGTCTCTACTAAAGTTCCACATTTACCAGCAACCTCTTCCCGAGGTCCGAAATGCCCAAAGCGAATTCGTCCGCTTAGTGTACTATTTAGAATTAGTTACCGAATCCATGGATTGGGACCGCTTCAATGCTAGTGTAGCTTTAAATTGGCCTCAAGGCACAGGAGTGCATAGGTAAGGAAAATTCTAGTGTAAACATTTTGTAAAATGGAGCGGAAAAATACCTGTTTTTAATGGTGCCTCATGCTTTCTGTATGTGCTACAGAGTTGAAGCAGACGGACGATATATATAGACGACTTTATGAATTAAAAATTACCGCTAGTGATTTTGTCAGAATATGAATTTTCAGTGTATGGCAATTATTATCATATGTATAGCAAAAATTGAAGTAAGTATTTTTTACGAATGTTATTTTCTGATAGAAGCAGTGTTGGCCGACTAGTATAGAGAAATATTGAATTTTCATTGGAAGGAAGCAGAAATAAAACGTTTAATAAAACGTTTGAATAAAAATGTATTATCTTCATTAGGGTTAAGACAAATCACAAGATGGGGAATTTCTGTTTCGTAGAACAATAATTCGATTTGTTCTAATTGAATAAGCTATAACTACATAACCGCTCTGTTGTCGGTTTGATTGATTTCTGTAATCGTACCGTTATGGTTATTTTTCGCTGTCATGATTTCTACGACGTTAACAATCTTAAAGTTACTAGACACTTTAAATTTATGATTATTTTTGAGTTTTTATTAAAATTCTTAGACTTCAACGAAAAAAATAATATTAACATACATGTTTTATAAAGCTATCGGCGCATTTATATTTTCTTCCAACTTTACTTAAACTTAGATTCGTGAAAAAAAAGCTGAGTTTTTTTCAGCTTTTCAATTTAACTTATAATTACCATTTTATTTTGAGGCTGACCTCTCAGGTTGAAATGTAGACTTCATCTTCCATATTCGTAAGTTGTCTTCTTATGTTGTAGGCAGCCGCTGCAGCTGCTCTCCTTCTTGGCACCACAAGTTCAGATAATGATTCAGAGAATGTTTGGTATAAGCTTCGATGATCACTGGCGTGCACTGAATCTTTAAGATCATGTCGCTCCGAAGGAGATCTGATGCGCTCCGGAGAGGTTGCATCATTTTTAGCTTCCAACTTCGGAGCTTCCTGTTCCACAGCGTCCAGACTCGTAGACTCGCGGCTGGTACCTTGCAAATTTATCACTTTCTGATCCGTTGGCTTCAGAGCCGTAGCCTCCAAATCGATAGTATCAAGATCGATGCCTTCCAGATTCATGCGTTCTAGATTGATGCTTTCCAAATTAATGACATCCAGGTCCATAATATTATTATTTATATTGCTAAGTTCCGAATTGATAAGTTCAGGATTGGCAGGTTTCAAATTAATAGGATTTAGTAGTTGTATCATCATTGCTTGTTCCGCAGCGGCTGCATTTGCCTTTATTGCTTTCATTTTCAAAGTTCTTATCTGGTTATCTGAAGTAAAAAATGTATTATACCAATGATTAATCCCTTCAAAGTTGCTTTGCATTCTGCGAGATTGATTTATTCCTAAATACGGCGATTCGAATACATCCAGTTCATCAAATAGCCAAAGGTGTGGGTACTGATCATTGTTGATGGACTGCATTATGTATATATGACATTATAACACTATCGAGAAGTTGAGCACGTCGCACTGTCAAATATGTACAAAACTGAACCGTCCTTAGTCTAAGGACGTTCTAACAAGAATTAATGTCTTACGTCAGAAGGGCCTACTCGATTCTCGTCTAATTCGTACCCCTGTCGACAACGCATGCGTCTGTCGTAATACTGTTCACGGGCATTCTGTCTCCTCACTGTAAAGTGATTCAAAAGGAAGTACCTAGTTTTTTTTATACATCACGAATCAGCGAAAAAATGGCATTTCATAACAATAAGTGTCAGCCATGATTTTTACTAATATAATATCATTCCTTTCTGAAGAAATTTTAAAAAATAGACGGAAATTTGAACTTTATTAAGCTTCGGCCTGTATACATAGAACAACAGCACTCATTATTGTTTCTGTTTCTATTGCTTTCATTTTACAACTAGTTGTGAAATGTAATTGATTAATCACTACTTTCGATTATGTAAATTGTTATTTTAATTAGGTATATATTCAGCTTATTCAAAAAGAGTTGCATTATCTTCTTCAGTTTGCAAAATACTAGTAAATTTGATACCTATTTTAGTTTTTTCTTTCTTAAAAACAAAACGACGAACGAGAAACCCTCAATTTTCAACGCCATTTAAGTTATAAAAACGTTTTATTCGTTTATTTGTACTTACACTTATGTGGGAGCAATAAGTTAGTTTTCTCACTTATTTTTATGGAATTCTCAGTCGAAAATTGCTTAGGTTTTAAGATTATTTTCAGTTCTTTTCTTTAGAATTAATTACTAATATTTATCATTTCATTATCAAAACATTTGCTTGAAGATTTTTACCAATCTGGTGATTGTAAATTGTTGGTTAAATTGATTAGACATAATTTAGTTTAAATGATAAATGCCAGGTGACAGTGGTTTTTCACAGCAAAGGTAGGAGTTTTTTTCTATATATATTTTTATCCGTTTATTATCTCTTAATAATGTTCAAAACATTTAAAAAAAACAGATTTAAAAATTGTAGAAAGCAAAGTGATTTTGTTAATATACAATTTTTAATCTACTATGTTTAAAATTCTTTAATAAAACAGTTTAAAACTTTAGATCGTGAGTAAAACGAGAGTTTACAAACAAATAATTTTAAACATAACAACCCTGATTTTCTAATGTAACCGGAACTCCCTCAAACCCTTTAGAAAAACTTAGGCATATTTTGCACGTACACCAAACATAAATGATGATATTATTTTTGTGATGTTCTTTGTGTTTGGTTTAAGGAAAAGGGAATAGGAATTCTGCATTCGTGTTGGTACTTTACACTTTCGTCTACCAAAAAACGGAATACAATCGCTGATGGAAAAAACAGATTTATATTCGAGATAATATTCCATTGTTGGATTGCCTCAATATTTATATGTACAGAGTGGGGAAACTATAAAGTGAATCTGGATAATCATAGAAGATAGAGAAAAACAAATAAAGCACCCTTAAAGTCTTTTTTGGAGAGACGTCTAGTAGAGTACCATCATTTAGTTATTATATTAATTACATTAATATGATCCCTAAATTATTAGGAAATTTTTTTGACTAGATTGTAAGGATTTTTTTATAATTAGATCAGTTTTTCAGTTATAACATAAAGTTGCATTTTTTCATATTTAAGTTGTTAAATACGCCAACGATGCGACGTCCCGACTATAGGTACTTTAATCTTAAAAAACTGGTACTAGCAAAATACTTTAAGTATTTTATGGTATAGGTAAAGAGATCCGAAATTTAACAATATTCATTATTGTTGTCCGAACTTTCTTAAAATAAATACAGCTCAATTTTGTCTATTTTGCAAAAGCGCTCTCTTTTGTGATGTCGGATAGTGAAAGTAATCAATCTCCCGACTCTGAACCCGAGATTCCCAACAATAGTATCAAAAGACGTGTGGAGAAGATAATCAAGCAACTTGGGGATTATTTGACCGACTGCAGTGTATTTAAGAATTTGGAGGAGTGTAAATCCTTAGAAAGTCCTAGAAATGTGCAAACTTCCAAGAAAAGACCCAATCTTCAAGGCGCAGGTGATTCTATACCAAGCCCGGCATTAGCACTATTAGTGGTCCCACCTAGGAAACCATATTTTGAAAACTTGAAGATATCCAAACCGCCAAGTCCTTGTAGAGAGATGAAAGCCTGCAACAGAAGACGTAACAGTCAAGACGCAGTTTGTTCCACACAAAACCAAGCATTAGCGCTATTAGTGGTCCCACCTCGAAAGGCATATACTAACGCTATGCACCAAATGACCAATCAGTATAAAAATTCGGGTGGTAGTGGTGCCTACATATCTAGGTTGAGCTCACCTTCGGATAAATATTCACAGAAGAGTCGGCCACAAAAGGTAACTCCAATCAAAAAAATTCCGACACCGCCGAATTCCCCAAAAAAGAAAAGAGCGCTAATGGTAGTTTTCGCGAAATGCCTTAACGAAAGCCTAACTTGAAAATGATGTGGTATAAATAAGAGAAAACTTTTTATGGTAAAGGTTCTGGATGTCAATTTGTGTTTTCTCGTGCCGTTTACTTTTTAGAGTCAGTCCTAATTGTCCTACGTTTGTGCCTTATAGTATAACAGTTCTTTTAATTTGCAACTGTTAATGAGTAATTTTATATAATTAAGTTTTAATGTAACTTAAGGCTCGGTTTTTACATCAATTCCTTATTATTGTGAGGAAAGCGGTGATAATAAGGAGTTTAAAGTAAGGCGTAATTAAAAGTATTAAGGTCTATAAAAAAACTGACGACTGACTGGACCTAAAAACGTTTGACAAATTGTTACGTATAACATGCAAATCAGCTACAGTGTGAGATAACGATAGTGATAATAGTTTTATTATGCGTATTTTATAATTTTATGTGATAAGCCTTTGTTAATATGTTCGTGTAAATTATGAAAGTATGGGTGGTTGTTCGTAATATTTCATTTAATGAGCACAATTCTTTTTAATTGAAAATATCGATAATTGTTGATCTTGTTTGAAACAGAGAGTATTTCTCTACAATTTTAGACAAAACTTCTAATTTGTCAACACTGGTTATAGATTGGCACCTTACGGCATTTCGACGCATGTCTTTGTGTAAGAAATGGGATTAATATAACACTAATTACACAAAATAGCATTTTCTAATAAGTTTCATAAATGATTTTTTTCTAATGTTAACTTATTCAAGTTGTGCCTCTATATTATGTAGAACTACAGTAACCATTGTTGTTACTAACCTCATTTTTTAACTGAGTTATGAAATTAAACTTAATTCGTCATCGATTGTGATTACAAAAGCTATGTTCTTACTAACTGGTTACATAAATAGCTATTTTCCAATTTTCACAAGTAAAGTAATAATTTTCTTGATCGATATTACGGGTAGTTACATAATAAAATAGGGCTCTTTGATTTCATAACAAATGGGTACCCGTAACGGGAATAGTTGCTACAATTTTGCAAACACAAGGTACAGTTTGAATATGTGCAAATGTATGCTATTTTCTGTAACCCCTGTCATGTCGTGAGACTTCGCTTGGCTCGTCTCCCAAAATCCTTTTAGTTATTAACACTAAAAAAATGTAACTTGGCAATGATGGTACGGAGGTCAACTCGGTCATTTGTATTTGCAATCAAAACAGAAAGGACAACATAGCTATTTTTTTCAAATCAGGCCATATGTATGCACCTTTTTAGCTTTGTTCTTAATTATTTATTTGAATTTTGTAAATAAGCTTTATTATGTTCTGGTGCTAAAACTTTCGGAGAACCCTCTCGAGAAATACTTCACGTACATGGGTGAAAGCATTGTGTACACAACCAGCACTATTATAAGGTTTACTGAAAGCATCGTTGCAATACCGAATTAACAAGTATATATCTCCTCCTCAGGAATGGTTACTGCTAACGTACTATTAAAATACCAAACACGAAATAGATTAAACTAGCATTAGATAAATTTAAAGTAATAAAGAGAAACCTAGTTACTGATATGGTATTGTAGATTATAGAGAATATTATGTCACACCCTGTTGTTATTGTTGGGTTCTCATGTTGCAAATTAATAATTAAAGGTTTTCCGTCCACCAACAAATGGATTTTTTTCAAATATTTGATTTTTGATAATCTAACCTTTTACGATCTAACAAATGTTTTATTCTATTTCAGGTACTCTCCTCAGTCATGGTGTAATGAATTCGCCACGTTTGTAGGAAAAAGTCAAATCGCAGCTAGGTCATTTTTAGTAGATCAACCAATTTTGTGGCATCCGCCAAGATTATTAGCTTTACCTAGGGAATACGAAAAAATATTTACAGTAAGTATCTAATAAAGAAAATAGTCTACTCTACTCCTTTATGATGGTATTTTTGACCAAGGTCTTCGACATCAGACAGGTTTTATTGTCTTCCTAACAAGAATTATTGCACGTGACAGCTTTAAAATATTCAATTCTACCTCTTTTCAACCATTTTTGTAACTGCAGGTATTTTTCAAGGGCAAACCGAACCGTTGGACAAAGCACTGTGAGGATGGCTATAAATAGCTTAAACGTCCTGCATTAAAAACTATTTCGATACGCTCACTTAGTAAATACGCCATTACCAAAACTTTTTTCTATGTGAATATTTTAGATGAAAATGACTAAAATCACTAAAAGATTTTACACTGTCTACATCTAGAATTATACTTTAAATTTGGTGTAAGAGGTTTCGCGGTAGATCTTAACGTGCGTATGTATATGCGAGGGAAAACGTGACAGCCCGAAGATATACTATTGATGAATTGTCCTAACGAAAGTCGCATATTAGCATCTTTGACAATTAAGGCATTTGAATTAAAATTTTAACCTCTTGACCAGGAGTTTTTTGATACATCCTTTATTTTAATTTCCAGTATTATCACGAACGACCCTGCAATCAATGTCACTCTGTGGCGCAGGAAACGAGTATATGCCTATTATGTGGCACCATCGTTTGCCTGAAACAAGGCTGCTGTAAACAACAAAACGTGTGCGAAGCAGTGGCGCACGCCCAGGAGTGTGGGGCAGGCACCGGAGTTTTCCTAGTAATTACCTCGACTTACATCATCGTCATTAGGGGTCATAGGGCGTGTTTGTGGGGATCCCTTTATTTGGACGATTTTGAGGAGGAAGATAGAGATTTAAAGTAAGATATAAATGTTACCTATCCAAGACAGAATACTTAAGAAAAATTGAAATACAAGGATTTATCAATATTTTAGCGCTGACTGTTTTTTTTTGTATTTTTCTACTATACGTCTTATACACTGTGTCCAAGATAAGAATAGGAATCTCGAAAATGGCAAGAGATACGAATTTGGTTAAAAAGTTGAGCAACCAAAGAATTATAAAGACATATCGAAAAACACTGAAGACTATTTCTAGCTTTAATTTATATATGTAATAAAAAAATTTTTCAATTTTTAGAATTTTTAAATTAATTTTAAATTTAAAAAATAGCAATAATGATTTTTATATACATTAAAAAATAATTTAATGTTTTTCGTTGATTTCATAACCTGTATACGCCGATAGTTGATCTGATGTTAAGAAAGATGTCGAAGTAGAAATTTTATTTTTTGTTTTAACTCATATTTTTATTGTTTTGACACATTATAGTGCAAATTGGCATAGAAGCAATTTCCAAGGCCGAAAACCAAAAACATCTGCCTATTTTGTTATAGCTAGTCTATTATATTAAGCCTTCAACCATCTCGGCTATTTAAAAGAGCCATAAATGTTATTATGACCCTGCTGCTGAAAAATATCCTGGTTTGATTTACTTTCTAACTAAAAAAGGTATATCAGTTATAAATCTCAAGAAACGTTTTACCTGAATTTCCTAGAAAGCGAACTGTGTAGACCTTAACACGATATACCTTGCTATTCCAACAAAGCATTAAGTTTATTTAGAATGGAGAACCGGTATTTAATGTGCGTTTACACAGCGAAGGCTAGGACGTGACAATCTATTTCTATGCCATGTCCTGTCTGATACTCGGATTTTAATCTGTTAAGTTTTTGGATTGTTATTGTTACCAATTCATTAAGAAATAAGGTGCTCTTTTGTATGATTAGGCAGTCTTTCATCGAGGTTAATGGTAGCCATGTAGAACATTTGTTACTTAAGAGCTTCTTTTCTGTTATTAATATTTTCATTTTCAATTTTCATCATCAAAAATACATATCTGATGTTAAAATATTATCTACTTTTTCCCTGTTATTTCTCTGTAAATTCATTTGAGTCTACTGAGTTACTTTCTAGGTTTTGTATGAATTGCATAAAAAACTTCCAGTGGAATTTAGATCCAAATTCTAGCCACATAAAATTTAATAGTATATTTTATATTAACGTGCAAAAATGTATGCGACATTTCAACAGCAAAAATCTCGAAAGCGGTCAACTTTTAAGAGTCATAATTCGTATACCTTATTTAGATAATAAATCAGGATATTTTGCAACCGTAAAGCCCCTGCAACTACATAAAAAAAAGTTGCAATTCTTTTAAATAGGTAGTTTTCTATTTACCGTTTCGGAAAACTCCCTTCTACAAATTTTCAGTAGTCAAAAGATTGTGGCATAGATAACTGTCGGCAGATAGATCACAATATTTTAGAGGTCGGGAGCTGTTGTTGCTCTATATACGTGAAATTATTACTGGGCAATACGCCACTCGAAAATTGGGGACATAATGAGTTTAATTTTTTTTAACGATCACCCGTTGTAATTAATCCACTAAAAACATAAAAGTTTTTTGAAAAATGCAATCTTTAACTACTGGTTTATTAACTAATCGTAGTTTATCACATTTCAAAACGCCACTTTTAGATCTTAATACTATGCAGCATTGCCTTAATTTAACCGACTTCGTAATTTTGCAAAGAACCGAGACCTTCATAGTAGAACTCTAAGGACAGTCATCCTGTATATGCTTAAGAATTTTTTTTTTTAATTTGGCTAAATAAATAACCCTACCACTCAATGAAAGAATATTTCACTTTCTATTATTCAACCAACTTTCAAGTTTTATCGACAACTGGTTGATTTAAATTTATTTTTTCTTCATTTTATAGACGAGGAAAGCCTCTCTACCTCAGCAAAGACCGTTTCCAGCTTCTGGAACAACAATGGCTAGCCCACCGCTTCGACCATACGAAAAAGACGTGGGTGCAGCACCGCAATGCCCTCTAAAACCAAATACATACGCCTAACTTCCAATTGACTTTTATATTCGACATAATAAACCGTTGTTTGGATAACGTGCGAATCTTATTTTAATTTTGACTGTGATAAGATGTAGTAATGGCTGGAGGGGTACCGTTAAAACGGCTTGCTGTGACATTCTTTATTATTTTTTATGTAGCGAGCGTAAATTTTAGTTTTGCTTAGTATATGTTCAATCTGCTCTGATTTATTTTGTATTTGTGGCAACCGTTAAAGAGTTTGAAAGATTATCGTTTTTTATTATTGGATGAGTAAAACTGCCACTATTTATTATTTCTTTAATATTGTATCTGCTTAATTTAGTATACCATCTTTCCTCATTGTATTAACTATTTATTCTAGTCCAGTAATAGTTAGTCCTCGAGTCAGCAGAGCTTGCGATTTGCTTGAGAAAACTTTAATCAGAAACTGGAAAATATTCGTCGCTTTATAGCTTGCAGTATATTTCGTTTTTTTTTTTAATGCATTAACGTACTCTTTGGGAAATTCTAAACGTTTACTTTATACTCTTATAAATAACTTTTTGTACATAATTTTAGGTTTAACGTGGGTTGTTATTCTTGATCGAGCTTGCTTGTGATAATCCCTATTTAAAACCACTTTTTACCGGTAATGTTGGTGTCTTTATACTGTCTTACTGACTAATTAACCCTGCTGAATTAAATGACATTAAACATACATAAAAATGTGTTTAAAATGTTTAAACTTCCTTTTTGGAAATCTTTTTAGGGCAAAACAACAGTTCCCCTTAATACAGTGAATATGATTTTTTCGACGAATATGCGGTCCTCATTCGAGCACTTGACGAGAATGCTTAAGACTGCAGTTATTAACGAAACCACCATGATTAATGTTTATATTGTGGTACGTCCAAAATCAAAGTTAGCATTAAGGTTGTCATATTTTAATTTTTGTAGTAAAATTATGCTATAAATTTGTGAGTTCAAAGTTGGAGATGTGGTTTTATTTTCATCTAATTGTAATAAATGCCGAAAACAGCATCGAATTGTTGTGTTATGAACGAAACTAATGGAGTCTTAACAGGAGTGTTGCGATCTGTTTGAAGTTTATTTTCGTAAAAAAGACTATAAAATGGTCTTTATTTGTTAATATTGCTCAATCTGCAATTCAACATTCAAGACTCCGAAATCACTTGCAATCTTTAATTGAATATTTGGAGTTATTTTCCGTTGTACCTTTAATAACGATGGATCTTATCATTTTAATCAAAGTATTTAGAGGTAGAAAATGATTTTTTTATATTTGTGTTATCTCGAGCTCTTTTGAATCTTCTCCCTTTTCTTTAATATCGAAGAATGTAAACATAGCATAATTTGAAACGTTCAAAAGATATTTTAAAAATTACTACAAGTACATTAATCTGCTACAGTTAAAAAGTCTCTTTTTGAGACTAATTTACAAAGATAATAGAAACATCAAACAATTTTCATGTGCGTAAATTTCTTAGGAAGAAGGAAAAATGTAGCTCACATGAAAATTTCAAATTAAGCACTTTCAGGGACAGAGCTTATGGCACTTCCACCATTTTTCGTGGTGGAATCTTTCGTAGGCGCTATCTAAGTGTGAGTAGCAAAACTTACTATCGTGTAAAGTAAGACATTTTGCTTATATTTAAGACCTATTGCTTTGCATGATTCCTAGCTAGCGCTATAAAAAACAAAGCGTTTCGCTCTCTCTTGTAAAATATCCGTATTATAAATAAGATACACTTTTTCAAGTCTAAGATACTTCGTTGACTTTATTAGGTTTTTAAATTGCAGTAAAACAGAAGAATGTTTTAGAACCTTTCGCAGAGATTTTAAATTATTATCTTCAAAATCATTCCTGTATGGTACATTTTAAATTTAAACTCAAACAATGATTACAGACTGTTCTTTAATATACTTAATAATTCTCATACTCTTCAAAAGATGTCGCCACACATCGCAATTTGACTAGAAATTCTAATCTGTATTTAGGGCAATAAACCTTAAAAGAAAATAATAATTGCATTTGTTTTTAAATTTTACCCAAATATCGTACTGCTTTCTCTATTTCTATCCTTTTTTCGCAATTCTTATATGGGCCGAAATGTATTGGACCTACTCTTACTCTTTGTTCATGTACCTAGAAGATATATATGTAAGATTTCGGTATCGTTATGGAAAGAAAAAAATAAAACAAAAGCAAGTTTTGAGGTACTTCTTTACTTGTCAAGGATCCGAGTCAGAATGCCCCCCGTTACACATGTCTTATCCATCCCCGCGCTCTTTTCAAGAGCATTGATAAGCCACATTCCAGGCCTTTTCCCACGATTCCCTGACCCATCATCAATTTTTCTCTCGCCTATGTTAAGGAATTCATAAACAACCCTCTATCGTTTTCTCACGCTTATCTTAGAAGTAATTTACGGTTAACCCCCATGTCATTCTCACATGGTATTACTTGATAGTCTTAACATAAGCGAGGAATGCTCACATATACGAACATAGGCAGTGAAATCTCAAACTATTACAGAGAGGAAGTAAAACCACGTGTAAGTCATATGAATGTATATATTTCAGCATTAAATACTGGATAAAAATAAATTCTTTATGCCTAGCTGGGTTGTTATGGTATATTTAAAACGGTGCGATGTTTTAGGTACTCATCTTCCTTATAAAATAATAGTCAATACAAACATTAACAATGAAAACTCTGACGTCGTTTTGACATTTTCGGTTACCAAAGTGTGTTTTTAACCGTCATGAACTTTCAGAAGATTATAAAAATATCTTGACTCTATATTAAAAATACCGAAGTTGAAGTTATCATATAACCAGTTGTGGTAAAACCGGAAATTGCAAATAAGTGTCATTTATATCAAAAAATGGCAAACTGTTAAAATCCTGCATAATGAAGTGACTTATTACATGTCAAAATTGTGAAACACATTGTTCTAATCCGAACATTCAGTTTAAATCCTAAAGCGTGCAGTGTTGAGAGATCCAAAACGTGCATGTTATGAGCATTTCGCAACCACGGTGTACGTACGAGTATATGCGATTTTTTGCACTACTAGATTTAACTAGATTTGATAAAATTCTAATAAACTTACCAAAATTTAACACGTTAACCGCCCACCGTACATTTGAATTTTTAGTCGATGGGGCCCAAAACGAAACTTTGTTTTAAAATGATTTTTTGATTACATTACTGTCATATATATTTGAGTTTTATTATAAAAATGCCAAAAATCAGTAAAAACACACTTTGAAAATGAAACCCAACGTCTGGGATTCGGAGCCGATTTGACAGAAAAAGTGAAACCCGTGGTTTGGGCTTCGTGGCTGTTAACGTGTTAACATAAAATAAATCCGAAATATAAAAAAGCAATACCTCTGGAACAATGAGCGAAATATGTACGTGTTGTCATTAACCTGCTATTATCCAGATAGTCATTTAGTTATTTTAGAAAGTGGTGAGAAAACGTACTTTGCCAATTTACTCAGTAATAATGTCTGTTAAAGCTAATAGTGAAAAAAGAAATTCTCAAAAATTATGCATAAACTGAGGGGAGCACTTTGCTGATACACCCGGTATATCTAAATAGACAAGAAGAGAAATTTTCCAAAAACTTCTTTTTAATAGTTCTGAAAGTTCGGTGCAATTGAAATTGATTAGGTTCAGAATTTTGAATCAGCTAATCAATTGGATATTGGGTAAAAGCAAAACTTCGTATAATTGCATGGACACTTTCAAGCCCATTTCTTTCATGATATTAATATTTATTGTTTACGATATACTGGATACCATATAATATAAATATAATAATTTACTGAAGATAAATATAATTAATGGAAGCGAGAATCAACGTAATTTAATGGAATAGCAAATTTGATGGCAAACAGCAGTTTATCGTTGTTGCTTGGTGGTTGACTAGGCTTTATTTGAATTTGAATTATTAATAGTCATCAAATTAGTTGATATGTATAAACTACAATTATTGGTTCCCTTACAACTGTGTTTACTGTGTAAAAGGTTTGTATATGTATGCAATATAAATTTACTCAAGTACTCTCAGTAAAGGAATAAATTAAAAATATTTATGTACGTTTCATTATTCCGATGCCACTAGAATTATATCGTAGTCGCAGATAGGGATTTCTTTCTATGGGTGATCTAAATTATTTATAGCCATATCTGTTATGAAATAATTACTCTGTGCTTTGCCATTAATGTCCCGTGTTCTTTTCTGTCTTGACGCCTAAATTAAGTAAATAATTCATGCTATAATATATTAGCCAATTTGAAGCTTAAAAAGCATTAGCTATGTGCTCTGATGCATCATCAGTTTCAGTGTAGCAATATCATTAATCATGGAACCAATCATTCTTGTTCATGGAGGCGCTGGAGATATTCCAGATTCAAGAATACAACCCAAGTTCGACGGCAACAGGAAATCTGTACAGGTAGGTTACCAGATACTACAAGCAGGGGGATCTGCCTTGGACGCCGTGGAGGCAGCAGTAAAAGTTATGGAAGACGATGAAGCCTTCAATGCAGGTATACCAAAAAAAAACGATAAAAATCTTTTAATTCTATGGTCTTTTAATTTAATGCTCATGTCAGGCTATGGATCGGTTTTAAACTTCGATGGGGAAATTGAAATGGACGCAAGCATCATGGTTGGAGCGGATTTGAGGGCGGGAGCAGTTACTGTTGTCAGAGATATAAAATACCCCATAAGGTACCATACTATATACCATACATAATAAACTAATACATGATTTTTACATCAAACTCTCCCATTATAGTTTAGCGCGGTTGGTAATGGAGAAAACGCCTCACGTATTATTAGCAGGGGCAGGCGCCAATAAGTTCGGAAAAGAACAAGGAATTCCAAGACTCCCTTCTGGCAGTTTGGTATCCCCATATGCTAAACAAGCATTGGAAGAATTTAAGAAATATAAAGATAATAGGACCGAAATAGGAGAGAAGGTTGGATTAGAACACATTGAGGTATAAAACTAGTTTAAAATGGAGAGGTTTTTTTTAGAATCCTGGAGAAGTGGGCACTGTGGGGGCTGTCGCCATAGACCGCAAAGGAAACTTGGCAGCTGCAACTTCGACCGGGGGAATTAACGGGAAAATGGTGGGCCGAAGCAGCGATACTTCCTTGATTGGTAGCGGTACTTATGCAGATGATAACATTGGAGCTGTCTCAACCACAGGTAGTTTTTTGAGTAAATACTTTCCATCTATAAGACAAAATTTGCAGGACATGGGGAGTCGATAGCAAAGTTTTGTTTAGCTCACGCTATTATCAAAGCCATGGAATATGGAAACAAGACTGCTGATGAAGCCACAAATCAGGTAATAGAGAGCATGACAGCAAGGTTAAATAATTCTGCAGGTATAAGTTTCTGTACTGTGCAAATATTCTTTCCAAGACAATATTTTATAGGGGCAATAACAATATCCAAGACTGGGGAAATTGGTATAGGTTTTACCAGTCAGCGTATGTCATGGGCCTATAGGAAAGGGGATGAAGTGCACTATGGAATTGAGAAGGGGCAGCACAAAATAGAGAAAATTGCTAATTAAAAAACTGTAATGGTTAGAAACTATATTACTAATTAGTATCACAACTAAGAATGTGTTTTACTTGTTCTTGTTTAGTTTATCTAATCTTTTATACAATATGAGTCTATACTACGCAAATAGTGACATATTATGCAAATATGCTAGAAAAACTAATTGTTCAAAAATCATATAAAATGATTTGAAAGTTAAATAACTCATTTTACCAGCAAGTAAAGCTTCAAAAAATAATAAAATGGCATGCTGGTATTCGCAATCATACTGGTGAACTTGAAACTACATAAAAAAAAGATCTGTAACTTTCAACTTGGAGACCTCCTATTTTTGTTAATATTAATATTTCGGAAAAGTGCGAAAGAAGGCTTGCTTTTAAAGCCTCATTTGCGGATAAAATGAGTTCTCCCCTAGTATAGAATAATCTTGTACAGATATCTTATTTAGATGTGCCTATAGAAATGTTTAATATGTCATAAATGACGTTGCCAAATGTTTTTAGTTTTTGAGATTTTATGAAAAATATTAAAATTGCTCAAAGCTCAAAAGAAAACGTTTTAAAAACTGTTGGCTGATTAAAAAAAGTTTAATCGATTTTTTGTTATTTTTTTCCTTCTTACAACATGGGCTTATTATTACATTACATTTATTTAAATTGTTCTTTTACATTTTACATTTATTTTACATTGTTCAAGAACAATTAAGACATCGACATCGGCGGACGTTTTTTTAATTAGACGTTTCTATGTTATTCTTTGAAATTCCTTTTATTGGCCAATTTTATATTTTTCTTAAAAAAAGGTCGGAAATAAATAATTTGGCAACACCCTTTACGGCATATTAAAAGTTTTTAAAAATGGCAACATTTTTCTTGTTTTACCTATTTTAAAACTCTCGCCGTTTCGGACTTAGGAATATTTAGCACAGCTAAATAAAACACCCTGTACAGGGAAATATCAAATAGATTATAAAACTAATTTAATGTGTGTAATAATGATGACATATTAACAACACACTTTTTTAAGTTTTCTTCACACACGGCATTGAAGAATAAAAAGAATAACAATAAATCTATTTAAAATAAAATAACAATTATAATTGATTTCTTAGGTCAATTATAATTATTGCTCAGGCTAATTAAGTTCTTAATAAAATGAAAATAGTACACTAAACACCATAAAACTCCTAGGCTGAAAAAGAAGGTGTGTTTGCCAATAATTACTAATGAACAAGAGATCATTATTACTGTTTATTATTTTCTTATCAATTGATTAAAACAATGCAAAACCCTAGAGAAACCAAGCCATGTTGCAAATCATTAGCACTCAACATATATTTATCATAGAAAGTTCAGTCATACAGCCTTAGTACTTTGATGTAGTCAGGTCAACACCCCCTTTAGGTAAACATGAATAACCCCACAGAATCAGAAAACCCAGGTATATGAACGCTTATTTTAGCTCACTCTTATCATTGGAAAGTATGCTATTAAATAAATGCAGTATATGTGTGGGGCAAGAGATATGGGTATTTATCGAGCAATTATCAAGGACGTATTCGGGTATTCAACCAAGTGGCTTTTTTATGATAAATTTGTAACATCATGAGGCCATGATCACATTTATTACTAACACAGTAAGGCAGTCTTGAATTTTGATAACTAGTTTTTAGAATATCATGAACCCCAAATTCCACAAAATTTAATATGGGAATGTTTTTAGTAATACTCATTAATTAGCTCCTTTAAGTTTAAAAAACGGCTTTGGCAAATAATTGAACTTTCTAATTAATTACAAATAATTTTGCCTAGTTTATGTCTCTCAATTAATGATTAAACTACCCTTCCATTATCACTAAATTAAATATACCAAAGTTAAAACTGAATTCTTTCATAGATTCAGGTATATTTGCAACTTACACTAAATTAAAGTTCATTTGAAATAAATGTTAAGCACTTTTACCTAATGGGTCAAATTTAGCTTAATTAATGTAAATTCATTGAACTTTTTTTATCCATCAGTGCTATATGTGTCATTACTTCCATCATCATACCTCGTTTTTAGTTGTGTATTACTATTTATTATATTAAATTACATTTATTACACTAATTTAAATTAGTACAACTCATGTTTTTAGTGCTTGAATGTATATTTACCAAATGTCTTAATGTAAGTTTTTAATGAATTGAAAGTTTAAACTAAGTTGAAATTATTGAAATGAAAGGTATAAACTAGGCATATTAATAGGATTATAACTTTAATAAATTAAACTTCCTCTATACTATTCGTTGTAGGTGCAGTTTCACCGTAACAGTGTTTGGCTTTTGGGTCTTTATATGAATTTTCATGCTGAACACTTTGGGAATTTGTTCTGCATTTTGCTAAACACAACTCAAAATGATCTGACACAGAGGCAAAAAGAACATTGTTCTGTTCTGTGGCTTTTTTTAGTATGGTTTCGAGGACATCTTTCTAAAACACCCAACAAAACTGTAAAACAAACAATAGAATAAATGAAACTTGCCTTATCAGGATGCAAACAACATGAGATGCAATATTCATAAATAGCACAACATTGATTTATATTGCATGTTTCGCAGGTGTACTGAAATATGTTTTGAATTTCGCTATTGCAGCAACCATTAGTTAAAATTTCACTTCTCGGGCATACAAACCCTGCAAATAATGTTAAATACAAATAAATTTATTGGTGATTTTGCTGGCTTGTTATTACCTCTATCATCTACAATAAGAGCTTTCCCTTGAACTGAGTTTCTACATGTATCATCAATATCATTAGTAGCATTGTGCTGTTGCAGAGTCCTCCATATGAAGGGCTGGGTTCTCCTGATGGGGACTACATCGTCACTATCCATGAACTCGGACTGCAAGAAATAGGGGCATTAATATTGTTAAAATCAGGTGATAATAGATCTCACCTTGCCCACATAGCTGATGATGCAGTAACATAGGGATAAGGTAAGGATCAATCCCAGTATAATTCGGCGTCTTAGAAACCGAATAATAGCGGCGTACCACATATTTCAGGCGTCCAAAAAGACATTTTTAACGCGAAGTATCTGTTTAATTTGTAAATAAGTATGTCAACATTTTGGCAATTTTTTTTAGGTTATAATTGATTAAATGTTGACATTGTAATGACAATTGATAAATTAGAAGTGATTAATAGAGATGTACTGTATATTAAAAATAAAATTATAATGTAATAATTGTAGTAAAATTTTTTAAATGGCAGTAATTTCATCAATTTTTATAGTAGTTTTTTAGAAATAGAACTATCAAAATGCATTATAGCAAGTTGATATTTAAAAATTCATTTATTATGATTTTAAAAGTTAAAAATTAATTAGGGATTGCGTTAGTGAAAGTTACTAATTATATTAGCATGTATAATTTTAAATTTTGAATAATGAAAATTTCTAATTTTATGTAATTTACATATTGTTTAAAATATCTATTTTGTCGACGAATTTGCGTTTAGCAATAATTATAGTGACGGCATGTTTCCTACAAGGAATGTTTAAATTGACAATCGTAAAACTTCACAAACATCTCTTGCTACAACTTTAGTATTTTAGTTATGTCTATCCTAGTCCTATATCTGCCCTCTCTCTCTCTCCCTATCTAGTCGCTTTTCTCGTTTTCGTTTTGCCTCTCTCCTTTCTTGAATCTGAGGCGAAGTTGAGCGCTGTGTCCTTCACGTCCAAAATTAAGAAAAAGCAATAGTTTCTTCTAGTTTCTCGTATCCGTAACGAGATCAAGAGGTTGACAATGTCTTATAATACAAGAAGAAGTAGGTACAAACATTTCTATGCTTTAATACATTTAGTTATTTGTTCATGTTGCAATGCATGTAAAGATTCATTGTTGGAATCAAACATGGCGTCTCTGGCACGTTTGTAAATGTTCAATATTTAATTTTTATGATATTTTCTTTATAGGTAATCCGCAACAAAATGTGCCGCAAGGCTCTTCTGCTGTAGGACAACGGAGGCCTGCAGTATCAAATAATTTTGTTCCTGGAGGGCAGGTATGAATTGTTTTTTTTTAGTACAATTAGTTTTTCAATTAGTACGTATGGTTGAGAATTTGGCAACGTACACCACAAGCAAAACGTGATTTAAAATGTGCGGAATATGTTGGCCAACTTATAGATGTATAAGTACATGTACCATAATAAGATAGGAAGCTTTCTAATTCCATTTTTTAATATCTAGGTCCTATGGAGTCACACCGAGCTTGGGTAGTGGCACGTATATAGGCACCAATTATTATTTGATTCAATGAAAATTGATTATAGTCTAAACCAAATTAATTCAATTTTCCTACTAGATCTACCAAAGAATTGATTTTGAGTTATGACAATAATCAGTTTTTTTTGAACAGTTCTTATATCTTGACTGAATATTTTGTGTTTAGTTGTCTTCTCAAGACTGATTAGGGTAGAATCAGAGTGACAACAAGTCTCAATACTGATTTAATTTAAGGGAACCAAACAAAACAGTTATGTAGTTTACCATAAAATCAACTTTTTTGGTAAACTGAATAAATATTATATAAAGTTTGGTTGGTCTTGACTCTATCAGTATTTGCTTCAAGCAAAAAGAGTCAAGATATGAAAATGGAGATATCTTTAACTGCATGATGTGGTTAAAAAGATAGGTCAATACCACTTTGAGGGTCATTAAGGTTTTAACTTCAATGCCTTTAATAGTGAATATTGTCCTATCATCATGTCTTGGTTAAAGATGCACCTATATGGGTGTCTCAGGCCATTGAAGGGTTTATTGTTAATAAATTAACCCTGCTCGTGTAGCTGAATACACCTCAGAAACAACCTTTGCAACAACAACAGCAGCAGATCAGAAGTCCTCAGCAGCAAGGCCAACAGCAGTCTGGAATTAATTTCCGTGCTCAGGTAAGAAGGATGAAAATGTGCAGATCTATTTTTAATTGTGTATTCTATAATAATTACCTACTTAGAGCCACAAGAGCAGTACTTCTTTCAATGATACTAGATAGAAGTTTTACAACTTGTGGCATATGAATTTGATCAAAAGATTAGGTTTTGAATTTTCGATTGTTTTAAACTGTACTGTCTGATCAAACAGATTTTCCTGATTTAAAATGTCAATTTTTAGAAGAAGAAAAAAAAAGTGAAGAATTGTGGATCATATGAAATGAGATATATTCATACATACAAGGGACCCAACAAAAAGGACGCACCTATATTTATAATTTCTATTAGATTTGGAAATAACTTGGAATACTTTAATTTTGATTTGTAAAGACTTTTTCACTAAAACTCCATTATGTAGCATGATTCATAAAGAAGATAGCGCATTTTTAAATGAACATGTCCTATACCTATCTTTAATCATTTTGATACCATTTGCTTTTGTAGTTCAAATATTATTGGCTTTGTAAAAAGATAAGAAGTCTTGGAACTAATAATCATCTTTTACAATAATGTATATTGTAAATAATCCATTATATAGGATGATTCATAAACAAGATAAACATGAATAATAAAGGTACACATAAAATAATGATTCAAAATTTTAAAAAAGTATAAACTTTCATTGACATTCCTTGCCACTGATTGCAAAAGATTATTACTCTATAATTTGAAGGTAACCATGGAAGCAATAATTTACGACATTCTCCCAAGTTTCAGTTGTTCAATAATTTTGTAATGTTGAAATTACATATGTATATAGAATCAAAATGGTTGAAGATAGTTATAAAACATGTTATACCCATGTTACTAAATATTCAGGTAAAACTAAAAAAATTACATAAATCTGGGGTGTGTGATTTTTTCGCTAGGACACTGTATAATCGAATTGGAAAGTCAGCAATTCGCTGTCATAATTCAGAATATGTATCATTTAAAGCTATTTTTCATTATCGCCCTTCTAGATTTTCGTGCAGAATTTAGTAGTTTGGTTGTAATTTGCCGGATTACTATAGATATATTAATTTCTTTACGCATATAAGTACTTCGCATAGTATTTTTGAAACTTGAACATGGCTTTTTTTTTATTTGGAAAAATCAATGCATGTCGGATTTATGTTTAGATCTGTTGTAAGGTTTTTGCTTTTGAACCTGTTTTATTTGTCTTTCACTCTATTTTAATTTAATTGGCTAATTTGGGCTATTCTTATTTCTCTAAAAAATCACCACTATTTCTTCTTAGAGTCAGCCCCAGCAGCAACAAGGATTTCACAACCAATTTGGCATTCCACAGCAGGTAATCAAAATTATTCACTTTCAAGATTTGATCAAAGGAGTTTTTGAAATATTATATACTATTTAAAGTTCACGAAATGGTATCTCCATGAGGGCTAAAAAAGTAACTCTTGATATTGTAAAGTGACATTAAATTGGTAATTTTTCGTGGTCATTCAAAAATTCTCTATTATACTGCATGACAATACAAGTAGATCAGTTATGCCGACTTTTTTGCTATTTTATACGAGGTAATTTGCAACGCAATGGTTATAAAACAGGTGTGTGTAAAGGATCTTCAAATAAGCCGATTTTTCGGATGAATTTTTTTTTTCGTGTCTATAGTTACTGAGATATTGGCCTTAGAAAATATCTTTAAAAAATTCAAAAGATTTGGTATTTCAGCAATATCTTAACATAGAGTGTTAGTTATGTACGTAGGCAAACATTAAGGGGTGACTCTTGGAAAAATTTTAAGACGATAAGCTCATATTACTTATTTTTGCTACTTACTATTACTTTCTTCTCCAATCTTTTTTTTTTAATCAAAATTTAGGGTAATCAGTAAATTTTATTTTCAATTGGTATTCCTTAACATAATGAAATAGCAAATAAGTTACAGGCAATGTGAACCCTCTTTGGTGATACCTTAAGGGTTAGGTACATGATACGAATTTACAATGATAATAAATCTTCACAACGAAATTTTAAATAAGATGATTTATGCGAATTCTTTCCTGTTTCCTCTTCCGTGTGAAATTTAATTCTCACACATGTTTTGTACCAGAATTTTTTTGTAGTTATCGTCTTTTTTTAAGGCTCGTACACCGGTACAAGTTAAACAAGAAACGCCTCAACCGAAAACTACTTCTCCTCCTATACAGAAGTCGGTCTTTCCAGGAACTAACCCTCCTGCTCCCGAAGCAGAAGGTGAACAAGATAAAAAGAAGTTTTGGAAAATCAAAGGTAAACAAAATTGCATTCGTTCTGCAATGTGTGCCTGGGGTTGATCTTTTAGTGTTCTAAGAAATGATGACAAATCACTGCGCAAATTTGAAACAAGTTTACAACATTGTCGAACACGTTGCTCTGCGAAAACTTGTCATGTGAAGGTGTGATCTGAATTGCAGTTTCCTCAAAAATTACTAGTTTGTTCTTTTAATTTCAATTATATTTAATTTGATTATAATTTGCAGGTGGCAAAATCAGCAAAACTGAAAAGGTGCGAAGGCGTAACGTCAGATTGAGCAAGATTCTTCAGCCTAAGAATGCGATTATGATCCTCAACGAGCTGGTTAAGGGCTGCACTTACAACGTGGACGAGCTGCCTGTTAAAGTTGACTCTAACCAATTTAGAGGAACAGTCCTGTTCGACGATCAGGAATTTGTTGGCACTGGTAAGTTTTAAGGTCATCATTTTCTGTATTTTGTCCACATGGAGTCAGCAGAGCAAGACAAATCGATAGTTTGCTTAGCGTTACACCTGTGGAAAATAAAAGTTCAACCAGAAGCTTCGGCTTGACCGTTTTGGTTGAGTTGCGGTTTTCCGGGTTTTTACTGTGCTCCGGAGAGTCGGCGCATGTTCTTGCCATGAATTGAGCCATAGTATTGGAGCTTACATTAATTGTTTACTGCAATTAAGAGCAAACTTTACATATTCCTATCATTCTGGCTTCATGTTTTTCGAAAGTTTTGGAATATGCAATGCCGGAGAGACCAATGATGTACTTGAGAAAGAATGATATTTTGTCTACACGACTGCATGGGTTTCATTCCGGGAGATCAACGGATTCTGCTTTCTTGTCCTTTTCTGGATATCAATGATTGTAAAGGTGGAATACGTAAAACTACTGTTGTCGAGCCGGCATTTTGAAAACTGTTAGGAACAAAAACGAGAGTGGAAGAGGTAAGTTGGTTTTTATAGGTTGCTCTGATCAGTATGGTAACCTTAAAGCGGTGGTGCTGACCGTGGCTGATTTTCCTATTCAACTGTCACTGTCAAAACTTTTTAAAGGTATTTGATATTGACGTGCGAGCGGTAGATACTTTACAGCAGGTGTAAGTGTAAAGATTTTACCGTACGCTAACGTTTAGTTTAACTAATAAAAGAAAATAAAATTAACTTACAAGCGCTGGTACATATTGTGCCTTATACGTGAGAAAGTGTCTTATGCACAATTTATGTATTCTGGCCGTTTTAGTTTCAATATATTCTTTAATTTTAGGGCGTACGAAGAGTGGAGCCAAGAACGCGGCCGCTGAAGTTGCGTTGAAACATTTAGTGAAGAATAAGCAATTCCTCAAGAAATCTGAGAATGACGAGGACCAAATGGAAGTCGATAACGAGGAAACTGAGGAGCAAGTGATGCCTTGGTCTCACATCGCTTCATTCGCCATGTACAAGTTATTCTGCGCTTGGGGAGAAGACCCAAACATCGTTACCAAAATTCCGGTAAGTGATTAATTACCATTGATAATGGTTTTGTATATAATTTTTTTCGTAGCAGGGCGGAGGAGAAGGTTTGGGAGCTCCAGCGATTAATAACGCTCCTCGCGAACCTAAACCGGCTAGGAAAATGCCGGATAATCCTCAGACTATGAATCCAATGATGCTGATGAATCAAATGCTTCCAGGATCCGTTTGGAATGAGGTCGGTAAACACGGAAATCCTCCGAATGTTTCATTCACCTACCAAGTTACTGTTGGTGATAAACATTATTGTGGCACAGGTACGTCCGTATTGAAATTGTACTACCATTAATGTTAATCAATTATTTTGGATTTGTTTTAGGATCAAGCAAGAAGGCAGCGAAAAAACTCGCAGCTTTTGCCGCCTGCCATGACGTCCTTAAAGTAAATTATCCTTCCGATCTCTGGTCTCCACTATATTAAAAAATATCAGGTCTTTACGAAAAGTTGTAATGTTGGTTTTATGTATCAAAAGGACTTTAGGATTTGGAAAGGGTTTAATTTAAGTTGACACAATTATTATTCCTGATGATACATATGTAGCTTATTAGTTATTGACTTCGTACTGGGAATTGTAATGCCGTATTGTACAAATTGTGACAGAAATTTTAATTTTGATTGCACAAATTGCTTTTACGTAATGAGGCGTAATACGCAAACAAGCACGTTTATGTTGAATTTTTTATTGCTCCATTATTACACAAACGAAGACATAAAGATTTCTTTCTATTATAAATTTAGCAGTGAAAATTGCAAGTGACTATATAATTACTGGAAATTACTGGTTTATTATAAAAAGTTAATTTATTTGTTATTATGTTGTTGTATTTATAAAAATCCTTTTAAAAATCACGTACTACACGGCACCCTCAAACATAAAATACAATAATAGTTCCCACACTATTTCTAGTTTTTTTGGGTTATTTAAGTGGTTTATAATGGTAATCGGAATAATTACGTTTCCAGTATTACGCAAGCTTGAGTTGTATAGGAAGATGATATAAACTTTACCATGACAATTATATACACAAAATTGTTTATTGGGGTTAGAGTGCGATGTGTAATATTTTATTTACGTTTCCAATAAAAAGTATCAAGTATATAGAACTATTAAAAGAGTTTAATACAAAATTCCTCATAATTGTAGTTCTGATTGGAATACCTTGTCTACTGTTTCGTTTATTTGCATTTCTCTTGCTACGCTTAAAAAGCAGTGATTCAGTAGGTCTTCTGATAATCTACAAATATTTTATGAGTAGTGAGAAGAAACAACAGATCTTTTGGGGAACAATGATCTGAATGGCATTGATCCTTATATCAGCTGTTAGTTGAAAGTCAGAATTGAATTGATCCAGACCACTGTTTCCAAGAACCAACCGTTCTCGCTATATTACTAATTATATTTTAAGACAATAAAATCTAGAAACAGGCAAGGTATTAAAATTTGATTTTTAATATTCATATTCAGCAAAAATAGCAAGTGTGCAATTGCTGATTTCACTGAAGCCTGTCTATACTTACTTGCCCATTAAGACCCAAGGTTGACAAGTTGTGGACCTTTTATACATGGGATTGTTTTTGCAGAAGCGGTAAAAATCCAGCTTGTATTGAACCGCGTTTACAGCAACTCCCCTGTCTAACGATTTCAGAGGCCTTTTAGATTTCCTTAGACGACTGATTTTGATGTTTGGTGTATGTTTTCCCTTTTGAGTCGCCTTTGATGTCTACGAAAAATTATGTTCAATGTTGAAGAAGATTCATGTGCAAATATACTTTTACTTTATTATGAGCCTCCTTAAAATCTGTTTGAGTCTCTGAAGAAGTCTTGACAATCTCTATGGTTGTGAGTTCTTTGTTCTTTTCATTTGTTTCTGATAGTTCGATAAGGGAGTTGTCGTCTATTATGCAGATTAGTCGGGCGTTTTTGTCACCCGTAACTGTTATCTTCGGCCTAAAAGAAAAAATTAGGTTTAATAATATCGTTATAACTAAAGTGCATTTGCATGGCTTCGAATTGGAAATCAAGTTTCAGATTTGATTATGCAACCCGGCATAAGTGATAAGTAGTTACTGAGGGATAATGAAATTATTGGGATGTGCTTGTCATGAATCTTCTGTTAAAAGGACTGTTTCTTTGTAGTTAATAGGGCATCCTGCCCCTATCACTCACGGCAACGGACCGTAAACCTACAATAATACTCTTAATAACGACTCTTAAATTACAAGTAACTCCCGTTGAGTTGATCAAGAGAGCAATACATTACGACTTTGAGAATACCGCATAAAAAACCAAGACACCAGCTGTTGAACAATGGATGACCAGGAAAAAGAAATATTTCGGAAATCACCTCCCCGGATTGAAGGAATTTATTCTCAAAAATTGAGGTATCGCCTATTTATGACTAACCAGTACAATTTGACTATGGTTATAATTCAAGGTTTCCTAATCGGAGGGGAGCTCTGTTTCTTCTCTGCTCAATGCCAACAAGACATCCTTTTCAAGGAATAATAAAGAAAATATCTAGATAGCCTTTCTAGTATTTTAACTTCATTATTTCAAAACGACAATCTGCAAGGAAGACAGGCGACAAAGAAAGAAGAGTGTCCTGGAGGACAGAATAGAGCCGAAGAGTTCCCTGTTAGCGAGAAAACTTTAAGTCAAGATCTAGGAAACGATACCGATTCGCAGTGAGACATTCGAAAGAGTGAGGTAAGGGGGATGATTATAGCGATGGTAGGGTGAAAAGTGATAGTCCCACTTGACTTAGCTGGGATTAGATTTTGATGGCAAGAGTGATAACGCGTAAGTCCTGTTAATTTATCAGCCGCCTTTAATCAGATATTTAGGTATAATATTATTCTACTTGTAGAAGATTAAAAATAATATAAATTTCCTGTAAGATGAGTCAGGATCACTCCCTTGACCGAATAAAATTCAACTTTTCTGTAGATCAGGAAAATTCTATATTGGTTTCTGAGTCATTCCAAAGGCGATTTTTTCCTACTCGATCTGACACTTATAAAGTCAAACATGTATTCAAAAAATAGGAATTTCTAGAAAGGCCACACTCGTAGAACTAAAATGGTTAAAAGCCTTGAAGAAGTCATATACAATATGATACCAGCAAACTACTATCCACTGAAAGCACCAGTTACCTCATAAATCGTGTTTAAAATATTAAGACATGATGTTGAAATAGTCAGCAGAAATATTAGTTTGTGTTCGAGCTTCTACATCTTTTTAATAGATGCAGTTTGAAGAATCTCTTTATAACCCAGCTGATAGAAATTTGGCCACATTTCTGTACTCTTTCTGTTATTAAGATAACTATGTATTTATAGCTCAACTCATTCGCACGTAAACAGCAAAGTTTGCTTTATGTCATAATTGTCCGAGTAAGCCTTCGTAGAATTATTACGGGAGATCTATGATTATTGCAAGCGTCGTCATCTTGAAACTTAGTACTAAGTCCATTAATAACTACATGTTATTCACATATCACAACTAATTTATTTAAACTTCATAATCTTTACAATTGACGCAAAGTCGCTTTCACATCACAAAACTCCTATTGTTTAATCTGACAGAAAACTTTTCGATTCAAGTGAAATAAGTCAACAGACTTGTTGAAAATTTTACAATTCCATTCGTCAGATCAAAAAAAAACTTCCTAGAAAGAAATTATATATTTTCTAGTAGTCTTGCAAATGCGCGTGCCCATTCAAAATTAGAGATAACGATCATAAGACGCTTTATACCTATGTATATAAGTAAACGAAAACTGCAAAATTGGCTAATAATAGTAATCATATTACACCAAAGTGCTACTGCATTTAGCCATTCAGTGTAGGCATTTACTAATATATATATTTAAGGGAGAACTATTTATAACAGTGACCAACTTTCAGTTTTCACTATGGTAAGTTCGAATGACACACTAATTATATGATATCATTGTTTGCTTTCGGTGAATACAGGATGGAAAAGGTGATACATTTAATACAAAAAAAGTTTAAATTAACTACAGTTGTCTGAAACTATTTTATATATGAACTATAATAAAAGTAAACTTCATAGATTCGTTAGGTACAAACATCTGTCTTGAATACTTTTTCTGAACATTTGTAAATTTTGCAGTAAAATCAAAAAAATTCACCCTGTATATTGTGCCTTAAAAAGCGCTAAAATTCAACCCATTAAGGAATAGCGCGTTTATGGGGAGTTCCGAGATTGGTCCCTTTGCATAAACAATAAAAGAAACTATGCAGTGCACAATACTAAATGTATTAAAGTGGTTATTGGTTGACAATTTAGTGCTAAAAAAGTGTCTTCTGATCAATAATGGCAAGTAAGATTTCTTTTCTTTAAAGGGGTAAAAAGTACAACAATTTACGTCTCTCCTGAAAGGAAATTTAATTAAGTCGCACATTTACAAGACGACATCTGCTTTAATTTAGGCCCAATTCCCAAATTCAAAAAAGAGCTAATGGAACCGCGCCCACATCGATGTTGACACGCACTTTATTAATAAAAGACAACAATATGGGCGTGACTTACTTCGATCTATTTATACTTTAACGTAATGTATCAAATATATTTTTATTTTCTCGGAATCATCGAGATTTTGGTTTCCAGAAAATATTTTAAAAGTGTGGGTGTTTGTTACAATATCAACATGAAATTCAGGTTTATTAAGCACACAGAAAAATAAATAATAATTAAGAACTGTATCGTATTCGTGCCAAAATAAATGTGAATGTTTGGAGAAATAAATATGCGTTTACACGGAAATTAATATATCGGTATGAGACAAAGTACTGTAGTTTACTCTACTGATTTACTCATAAAATAAGGAACGGTTTAGACAATCGTTGTAGCAAGCTTTTGCTGGAAGAGCATTCATACCCTAGTGGTGCACGGGAACAATATTTTATGTACCAATTCGCTTTCGCAGATCTAACGATGTTTCTCATAAAGGCAAAAAATCCAGTCAACTGACCTTTTTCTTCTGAAGTTTCTGTAAAATTTTTCCGAGATCAATGAGCTATCAACACATTATTTAATTTCTAGGAAGCTTTTTCATTTAGGACACATTGTACATATATTATCAGATTTCAAGAATTAGCTACTTCTCAAACCTATTTCCCTTAGTCCTTGAGTTATTCGGCAATTTGACATAGAACGAGTTTTCAATGATTTTTAAAGGGAGTTTTTGATATGATTTTCATTAAATCATGAAAACTCGGATTTTTTAATTATCATTGGACATTATGAACCCCCTAACAATTCCTTAATATATTTTCCTGAAATTGTCTTTATCGGTTTTCAAGTAATTTCAACTTTCAATAGCCGATGTTCTTAATATTTTGGAAAACATTTTTATTACGTCTGAAATGTTAAAACTCCGCTTCAGTAAAAGTGTGTCTTATTTCATGAAAAGTCTGATTCTATATATTATAATAACTGCTTAATCCGACTAGTGAAGTCAAGGTAAGTGTATAATTTAATGTCAGAATTTCAATTAAATATTCGAAAACATTTTTGAAGTATTGGCATTATGTATATCGAAAACTGTAAACTTTCGTATAAAACTAATTTAAACAAATCGTAATAATTTTACAGAACAAATATGTGAATGCAGTTTGGTCCATTAGAAGGGGACCACCCTGTATATCCCTGCACCCACCTTTTTTAGTTCTTGAGTAATATAGCGTCTAATAAGAACAAATTTTTAATATTTTTCAAACAGGGTTTTTGATATGGTATTTTTTATGAAGAATCCTGTATATTATTAAATATTATGAACGTACCAATAAGAAGGAATAATTTCTCAATACATTTATAAATCTTTACCGATTATCAAATAATTAGAGCACCATTTCAAAATTTAAAAAAACTATTTTTACTATATTTTGAACGCTAACTTGTACTTTTATGATATCGAACATCCTGTATGTTATTCGTTCCTTCAAATTTCATCTTGAACACTGCTCCACAAAAAGATAGCTCCACCCATATTTTTTGGTAATTTACTAAAGTGTTTAAACTTTTCTTAAGTTTTTCTTTTGTATCATGTTTGTTGACCTAAATCATTAGGCTCTGCAAAGAACCATTCACATCCGCATCCTTATACCGTAATACAGTATACTAAACCGAAAACTGGCTTCCACATAATGATAGCTTCACTTCAAAAACAATAATTTATTTACATATTACCAATAAAATAATAATATTGACGACATTTCAGTAATCAGTGGCGCTGCCATTCCTCTGAATTACTTGAAATAAACGATTATCCATAGAATTTACAAGCCGAACAAGAAGGTTATTATCTAAATTTTCCCATTCGAGCACAATTGAATTTTTGAGCTCCTCAATGGTACGATATTTGCGTAAACACGACGTACGAGTATCGCCCAAACGTTTTCGTTAACATTTAAATCCAGTGAACGGGAAGGCCAGTCGACCAGTGGCAATTGTGCTCCATTAAACCAAGCTTTCGTTGATCGCGACACATGGATTGGTGCATTGTCTTGCTGATACTGGAATTCAATACCGTCATTTTCCTCGAGATAAGGCAAAAGACATGCGTCCAGCAGTTCTTGATATTCTTCTGAATTCTTTTTAGCGGATGGAAATGCTAAACGCACTTTACCGTGCACGCTGAACGCTGCCCACACCATTAGTGTGCCACCACCAAAGTTTCGACGTGAAAAAATTCGAGGCTCTTTCCTCAAATCTCTCCAATATGAATTGAATCCATCAGGGCCGTCGAGATTCCATTTTTTCTCGTCAGACCAAATGAACTAAATGAAAGGCGTTAAATAATTACATAACATTGCTGGTAACATTGAAAACTTACATTTATAAAATCAGTGCGAACATTAGCACGAGCAAATGCGAGACGTTGAATCTTGTGAACGTCAGACAATTCTGGTGCTGTGAGCATTTTTGAACGTTTAATAAAGCCACATTGACGAATCGTACGCCTAACTGTTTCAATTGACACATTAAGGTCCTGATCTTTTTTGATGGTGCTGCACGATACGGTAGCATTTGAAGCTGCATTAAATGATACGTCTTCTCTGACGGGCATTAAGCTTTTTCGACCGTCCTAGGGACTTTTTCGTACCGTAAGAAACCGGATCCTTCAAAAAAGAAATAATAATAACTCGATGATTACGTCCTATTTCACGAGCGATCCAACGATTTGAGCGTCCATACCGATGATGAGTCAAAATATCTGCTCTTTCCACCTCAGTTAAAGACGGACCACGTCCCATTATAACAAATACTGAACTAAACCGAACACGATCTTTCAAAACAATTTTTTACGCTGTCAAAAATAACAATATAAACAAAAACCCATCGATAAGTTACAAAAGCAAAGTGGAGCTATCATTATGTGGAAGCCGATTTTCGGTTTAGTATACTTTATTACGGTATAAGGAAGCGGATGTGAATGGTTCTTTGTAGAGCCTAATGATTTTGGTCAACAAACATGATACAAAAGAAAAACTCAAGAAAAGTTTAAACACTTTCGTAAATTACCAAAAAACATGGGTGGAGCTATCTTTTTGTGGAGCAGTTTATTAAAACTAATTTACTTATAAATATCTCTCTCACTTTTTGACTAATATAAGGATTAGGAAGAGCAGTAGAGTCTCGATGCATTTTTGATAGCTGCCTGGATTGCATAACGTTATTGCAAGTTTAAATGTATCTGTTTTCTAACTTTTAAATCACATCATAAACTGCTAAATCTTCTAATCCGGGTGACTATGGTCTTAATAAGTCGTTAAAAAATCCCTGATAGCAATTCATATGAAACTAGCTCTGCAGTAGTTTTTGAAGGAATTAAAAAAAAAAATTAAGTTTTTTTAGAAAAAGTTGTCTCTCGATTACATAAGCGAGTATTTTTAATTTTATTACCGGCCCTCAGTGTGCTATGTGTGTTTTCAATTTTTCAGCATCTTCTGGCAAGCCTTTCTATATGTGCTTCTGCACTCGGAACCACTACAAGCAATTTAATTTATTTTTATAATCTCTCCGGATCTATACCGACTTGTCATTGGAGATTAATAATGTTTTGAACATACAACGTTCATCATTTGCTAATTGTTACTTAACTATTTATCGGTTACATCACTCCATTTTATCTAATTATGTAAGCGCTATTACTATTACGAATCGATAATTTTAAACGTTGTCTTATAATGACATGACAGTTATGAGAATATACTTAAACAGCATGTTGCTGAGTTTCATGAAAATGCCAGAAAATATTACTTGTAGAAAGATAAGACTCGAGTAGTTACGTACAAATCAAAAACCCTTTCCTACGAATGCGGTAAATCGGCTTTACCGCGCGCATTTGCGAGTAAAAAGTAGCACTTTGCCGCATATGTGCAAGCTTTGCTATAAGTATGTTAATTAGCACGTTCAGTATCAAAAATTTTTATGGGTATTTATCATGCGTGCGGTAAAACTTTTTCCGCACGTGTGCGTGTAGAAATTGTACAACACGTTAATATTTTATTTAACTTACAAAAGCCAATAGACTTGTATACGCATTTGAAGGAAAAGTATTGTAACCCCTAACACGTGCTAAAATGTCTTTACCGTACTCGGCTTCGCGCTGTTCGACAATTGGAATCAACGTTCAATCAAGTATTAGTTTTCGCACTTATGAGGTAAATAACAATAAAAGTGCACTTATTCAATACTAAAGCATAGTATGTATGTAGTAATTAATTTTGATTATCAAATTTTCTTTAATTTTCAACATTTACTATTTCGGTGGAGTAAATGGTTTTATTATCGATTTTCATCTCAACTTTGTATGAAACAGAATTTTATTTAAGTTTCAAACAAGAGCACAATAATTTGGCGCTATCGCTGGAATCTTATTATAACACCCGATATATTTCTATAACTATTTCCCTATTTTCTCTACCGAAAACGTCATATCCCAGTGGTGTATAAGTGTCTTTTACCTTAGCAATATTAAATAACTCAAAAATTCCAGAATTTTAATCACATTCTCTTGTTCTAACCGATAACGTTGGTTTTACAGTATTTGAGTCATAATGACTATTTGATATTTTTAAAATGTTGAAACACTATTTTCGCTAAGGACGTCCTATATATATTATTGAATATTGTGAACCTACCAATCACAAGCATCAGTTTCTTAATACATTTTCTACATCTACCTTTATTTGTTTTCGAGTTATTTGAGTCTTCTTTTTTTGAAATTATGGGGCCATAAATAAAAAATTTTGCAAAACTATTTAGCTGAGACTCTAAAATTCTGCTTTGGAGATAGAACACACTGTACATTAGACTATTTTTGAATTTGCTACTCCTTAAGATTAATTTATTTATCGATATCTTTATACCTACCTCTTATAGTTTTAGAGCAGTTCAAGGATTAGTAACATGATTCCTTTTAAATCTCGTATATTATTGAATTTTGTATATCTACCAATCACAAGGAAATTCATTATGTTCTATAGAAGATTGATCTGAATATTTCTTCCACTTTCAAAATCAACGTTATGAAAATGTTTGACAATTCTATTATCGAACCCAGGGATCCTTAAATATCCCAAAAACCATATTTTGGCTTCTCTAAATTAGATAACTTATGATCCTTCCACTGGATCACGTAGCTTTAAAGAGCAACAATATTATTATATTATTTCTAATCCCCTGATCGTTATCAATAGATAAAATGAGATCATTTATGGGCTAAACCGCTAAAAAATGGGCTTACAATCCTTCTAACTGCTAGTTGTACTTCAACTTTCGTACTTATAGGATGCACCAAGTGTTTGTTTCAACAATTTATTTTGCATTTATATCAAATATCAGCAAACATGGTAAGTAAATATTACTTAAAAGCTTAATTGTATCGGTTGTTGATGTGTGTTTAGTTTCTCTGTCTTCGGTTGTACTTTTTGCTCCTAGATTTAAATGTTCATTGAGGAAAATTGATAAAGAATTACGAGGGCTCTAAATAAAGTCCTATTCTATTTCTATTTCTAGGGGTGTACTCAGTCTTCCAAAACCGAAACTGTACAGCAGGTAAAGCCTTATTTTATTCTTAGGACTATCTTTTCATTTCTAGTTTAGTTCATTGTCAGAATTAGTTTAAATACATAATATGGGGGGTTTCTATAAAGATTTTGTTAATGCAAATGGTTTTATTGCAAAAGTAAACGTGGGCCCGTATACACACGTAGACACACGTATGTGCTTAATCAAAATACGCAACATGTAACTTTTTTCTTTGGTTGGCAGGCCATTCCGAGGTTTAAAGGTGTTATTCATAGTTTGATTGAAACAATAGCCCGAGTGGGCCGAAGTTACGGACCAGCTGAACCACACAGGAAATCGAAATTTAATAATACGTTTGGGTATAAATGAAATTACTCCATACTCCCATATAAAAGAGATCATCGACGCTTTTAAACATATAAAGAGAGAAAAATTATTGTGGCCTTAAAAATACAAGAACGGGGCCATTTTTTGTCATTCAATAATATTGGTGTCAATGTCAATATCAATTTCAGGTTGTATATAAGTAACTAATAACTTTAACAACCCTCAATAGATATGCGGTGGAAGTTGTTTTGGAATTGTAAATCGCTTCAGTTATTGCTTGGTGTGAGTCCTGGACGTTGAGGACATTTAAGAGATTACATTTTTGTTTCCAGTTTCCCGGCAAATGGACAATCCCGAATATCCGGAGGTGTCCTGAATCGCGCTCTAAAACTAAAGATAAAGTGAAGACTGACGTAAGTCTTCTAACCTATTACAGAAGGAGAGTTTCAAAATGACTATGAACACAGAAATATTGAAAAAAAAAACATTAGAGTACACGATCGGTTAAATAAAGACAAAGTTGTGATTGTAAAAAAATATGAAAATATTGGATAATGCATTTTTAGCCTTAAAAATGAATTTTTACTTAAATTAGAAACACGACGTGACTCTTCCAAGTTTTTCAATTTTATAAACATTGCATCATAAACTTTTCCTCATTAAACCTGTAAATTCATTCCCTCCCCCTCAATTGCAGTCCTCATCACGGGGTGCCCTTGGGTTTTTGTTAATTATTAATATAAAAAATACCCAAGTAAACGTGAGATATGTGGGGGGGGGGGCTAGTCATTCAATTATGCCATTAGGTGTAATTTTCGCTCTTCAATCTGTACAATATCAATTTTACTAGCTGGTATTACCATATTAAAAAAAGATAATTTGGCGCTTGAAGCTAAATCTGGCAATTTTCCTCAACGCGCAGAAAAACCTAGAATTAATCACAAAACAAATTTTTGGCGTGTGAAATGGCATTAACTAGGCAACGTAACCAAATCTTTCTATTTTGCGACTAGTTTGAAATATAAGGCTAATTAAACCGCTTATTACTAAATCGTTGAGCATTTTCAGATGATTTAATTGGCAACATGTGTTCGCGATTTGTTTTTAGACACCGTTTACCTCAATCTCAACGTGACAGTTCAATAGACATTTTTAACTCTTAAAACTCTCAATAAACTATGAAATGAATCAAGCTTCTCAATTTATTAATACCTCGGAAAAACATCAAGCCTAAGTGGCAACATTGCGCACTTTATCATTGGGTAATATAGGTTGCCTACCACTACCACGCACAATTGTGCTTTAAATACACCAAAACCACGTTGCCAGATCTAATAATTTCGGCTAGATTTGGGCCAACAAGATATTATTAGGTGTACAACTTTGCTTCCGCCGTTTTTGAATAGATGTATGTAGCGGTAAGTAATGATCGAAATAAATAACCCCATGTGGGCATGCAGGAGCCTTGGGCACCTGTTAACATAACCTCATAAAAATATTAGTCTATTTGTGTCTTCATCATAAAGTTATTCGCAATTGAAAATGTCAGTGTACGAGCCAAATTCTCGTCATTTGCGGGAGGTTTTACTTTTCTGCTTCAATATGAAGAAATCTGCTGCTGAGGCTCATCGAATGCTCTCAGATACTTATGGGGAAGCCACTATTAGTGAAAGGACATGTCGTGAGTGGTTTCAGCGCTTCAAGAACGGTGATTTTCACGTCGAAGACCAACATTGCGGTGGAAGAAAGAAGGTTTTCCAAGATGCGAACTTGGAAGCATTACTTGACGAAGACTCGTGTCAAAGTCAACAAGAATTGGCACAATCATTGGGAGTGACTCAACAAACAATCTCAAAACGCCTCAAAGACATGGGAATGATTCAGAAGCAAGGATATTGGGTGCCGTACGAGTTGAAACCAAGAGATATTGACAGGCGTCTGTTCGCTTGTGAACAGTTGCTTGCAAGGCAAAGACGGAAGGGATTTCTGCATCGTATTGTGACTGGGGACGAGAAATGGGTTCATTACGATAATCCCAAACGCAAAAAGACTTGGGGATATCCCGGCCATGCTTCCACGTCGACGGCCAAACCGTCTATTCATGGTTCCAAAATCATGCTCTGTATTTGGTGGGATCAACTCGGCGTAATATATTATGAGCTGTTACAACCAACTGAAACAATCACAGGTGCTCTTTATCGAACCCAATTAATGCGTTTGAGCCGAGCATTGAAAAAGAAACGGCTGCAATACAACGAGAGACATGATAAAGTGATTTTGCAGCACGATAATGCTCGACCCCATGTTGCGCAAGTGGTCAAGAAATACTTGGAAACATTGAAATGGGAAGTCCTACCCCACCCGCCATATTCTCCTGACCTAGCTCCTTCTGATTATCACTTGTTTCGATCCATGGCACATGGGCTAGCTGACCAACACTTCCGGTCTTATGAAGAAGTAAGAAATTGGATAGAATCGTGGATCGCTTCAAAAGATGTCCAATTTTTTCAACACGGGATTCGTATGCTGCCCGAAAGATGGGAGAAAGTAGTGGCCAGCGATGGACAATACTTTGGATCCTAAAGGTATAATTAGTTTTTTACAATAAAATCGCGAAATTCGGAAAAAAAACGGCGGAAGCAAAGTTGTACACCTAATATTTATTTGAAAACAGAACATATTGTTGATAGCGTGAAAAGAGTATAAGATTGAATATGATATTTTATAAATTATGTTCACTCTATGTGTCTATCATGCATCATGATTCGTTTACTTTGAACGAAGTAAACCAATCCATTTGATCCTCTCTCTGAAGTAAAAACCCTAATTCCCAGCTTTACGATGTTTGGTCCGCAAAAATAATAGGAATAATACACGAAGTAGAGGAACATGCCAAAAGCAACAGGCAAAAATAGAAAATCGCCCATACCAACAACCGTAATGCAATGGCTGAGCAGTACACCAAATAAACGATAAATTACACTCAAATTTACTAAATTAACAGGAATTTGCATGTTAGAATGATTGTAATTACTTTCGACAGGAGCGTTTGAAGTTTGAGTTTTGGAGTAATTTATAAAGTATCGACCAAGTCAGAAAAACTCATATGAGAGTATTTAATTAATGAAAAATTAAATTTAGAAAAAGGATTTATGAGTAGTTGAAATTCATGAGTGCTGCACATGCATGTAGACGTTTCTGTAAGTGATGTTCAGAATTTGATGTGATCAAATTTCAACACATTTTAGAAAATGTATGAAATCCATATGGTTTTATTTAACCACCCATAGAACCCTTGAAGCTTGGTAAATAGCTTTCATCTCATTTTTTTTTATCTATAACACTATTTTGGTAATCCATCAAACTACAATTAAATGATCACTATACAGAGATGAGTATAAGTAATGGTTTTCAACATTCTCTAAAAATCTCTGAATCTATTTTAGGAAGTACCACTTGACCACTATTGAGATTATTGCCTGGCAGCTGCCCGGGTCAGTATCAAGGCAATTAATCATTTCGAACCACCTTTTTATTGAAAGCACAATTTTTTTAGTGATACACAATCTGGCCGAAATCGGGCACGATGATACTAACCTTTTCGGGAGCTTGGGTGGAATTTTTTCACGGCCACTTTAGCTGAATCATACCTAGTACTTTAAACAAGCAACATCATTTTTGTTTATAGTAGTTAACGGTTTTTTATGATGTACGGTCATTAAAACAAACAAAAACAGAATGTGTTGGAAATTGCAAAAAATCACCATATAAGGCGGCAATATTATGCTTGAGGTAATCAGAAGTATTGTGGGTTACCTACTTCATTGCCATAACACAGTTTTGAAAAATCAAAACCACGTTGCTGTTTTTAATTTTTGGACAAAACTTTGAGTTAAATTTCATTTTAAATATTTAACTTTAAATATTGATTTTGTAATTCTAATCGTCTTTACCTCGAACTGCACATTCACAATATCCAATTTTGGATGTCCCGTGTATACGCATTTATTGTATTACCATTACTTGGAATATTCGATATTTTAGCATAAATAACACAAATCGTTTGGTTTCAGAAATTGGTCGTTGATAACGCTTTAGTGATGGTTCAATACGCGGCGGTACTGTTTGAATTTGCACTGAATTATAATGGAAAACGTTGAAAAAAATATTTCGAACGATTCTAAAATTACCCTTCACTGCTGTATCCGGTGTCCAAAATGATATCATTATAACATTATCAAGTTTTTATCACAATTTGATGCTTAGAATGCCATACCTAAAGCTCAACAGAACAGGAACTCGACGAGGACGAAAACTAAATATTTCTGGTGACTCCAAAATTACCCTTCACTATTATACAGTGTGTCCAAAATTCGAGTACTATAATTGTGCATTCTCATCAAAATTCGTTACTCAAAATGCTGCACGCAAATGTTAACACAACCCGAACGTAATTATGTTAACAAGGACGAGTCGAGACTAAAACTAGATAATTTTAGATAGTCATAACAGATACTATAAGCCGACTAAAATAGATACAGATAGTAGACACTCCAGATATAATATTAAACATCTAAATAAACAACGAACTTTTCGGTCAAGTTCAATGACATCCGAATCTGGGTTATTTACTATCTATGGGTAGGTATTTATATGTAGGTATCACATTTAGAATAGACAGGTAATTGTTCTGAATATCCCAGAAATAAATAAAAATAAACAAACACATTTTTAGATTGTTCAACAACTATTTTGCATTTTAATCTGCCTTTAATCTGACAAAAGAAAGGTCTCGTTCTTCATCCCATTTTCCACCATTAATATATTGTTGGCATTCTTGATTGGCCAAAAATCTGTAATTACTTCGTGAGCAGAAGGAAAAAATTATTGGAAGTCGAATGTTACCAATAATATGAAATTTGGGGAATTTCATTTTGGTTATTCTCTAACTCTCGTTCTGTTCCCTTGTAGTTACGTTACTATCCCTTATTCCCATTGTTTCTCGTCAAAATCTCATTAAGTTTTTGTCCATGCAAAAATATTCGAAACTTCGCAATACTTTTCAGACTAAAATCTCTGATATAAAACATTCTCGTATTCGCTGTTACACTCTTTTGTCAAAGTCAAACTTGCCCTATCTATAACTTAAAAGCTTTTTTCGTGTCTTTTTAAGTGATCCCATTCTATTGCACAAAATCCTATATCCTATGTTTCTCAATGTACAAGTATCTATGTATCTGTCCTGTTATGTTAACGTCAAACATATTCCTCTCACATCCTAAGGGCTTCTTTCTCACTATCTTCATTCCACCTATTTAGGCAATTAGCCTTTATTGCAAGAATCTTAAGATCCTCAATCCTTTTCCAACGAAGTCTGAATCTCTTGAGGGTTATTTGGAGCACTTTATCTCTCAAACGTTATAACTTGTTATATGTCATATTAATGTCAAACCTGCTCTTTCACGTTTCAAAGGCTTTTTCTTTACTACCTGTTCACATAATCCAATTTCTTTACTGAGAGCGTCCTAAGCTTCTCAATTCTTTTCGAATCAAGTACATACATACATATGTGCAAATATCTCCGAAACAATGTGTCATTTGACACGTTAATGACGTTACAAAAAACCATTGCAGTTTCTCTTAAATCTCTTGCATATAGAGAACTAAAAGGTGTTTGTTAAAAGTATTATAGAGCTATGTCAAATTTACTGTATTCTCACAAGGGTTAAAACATATTATTATCAGTCAGCGCTTCAAGCATTTTCCCACATAATTCTGATTGTCAGCGTCCACAATTTGACTCTTGTATTTAGAAACAAACTAAAAATTAAAAAATCTAATTTTCTTTCTCAACAAGTCATAAATCATCTTTGATTCACCACTGCCACACTCACATTCGCTCATTCGTTTCGAGTTCGTCTTATCGTGACACGTCTGAACTTGACCGAGTATTCTAAAGGTTACCTGACCACATCTGCCGCCTTGTTTCGCTCGGTTTGTAACATGCAAAAAAACTACAACATTGTCTCTCGTTATATTTCACGATGTGTTATTCACACAAGCGATTTTCGATTCTCCTAATGAGGCCAACTCAACCGGTGGGAGGACATACGGGTTTAAGTCCTGGAGGAAACACACGTATTTTCAAAGTTTCCACTGAATTTTCGGGTTTGCAGCGCGTCGCGTCCAGTTGCTTCGTGGCTTTGAAACGCGCAATTTGATAGTAAAAGAGCGCTCGTCTAGTGCGTTTGTTCTTCAGTGATTGACTTAATTAATTTCTAAAATGGTAAGCTGATAGTCAGTTAATTTCCTGTAATGTAATCTATTTCGTGACTAATTTTCCTAGTTTCATCATTAATATACAGTGCATTTCTTCACAACATCGCCGACACTTGTGATATATGAAAGATAAAATTAAATACACAATATAAAAGTGCATTATAATGCTTAGATGATTGTAGTAATTCTATGAAGCTTTAAAACTCATACATAGGTTAATAAATTTTAGAAACATGTTATCAATAATTAAGTGTTCCTCTTACGTGGATTTTATTACCTGAGTACAAATAATAGTGCATCAGCTCCAAAAATAGAACTGTTTACGCAGAATGATTTACTATGTGTAATCAAAACCCGGCCCTCTACCTTACTTCCACAACTTGGACATCTTCTATCTTTAGGGCGAGTTCTGCAAGTATTCTTTCACATATGGGAATAAATTGCAAGACTCAATGCCTTCTCCCTCCTATCACTCAAATGCAATCGAAATTTGATCTTTCGGAAACTGACCCTGGTTTTGTTGCAGCTCTTCAACAACCGTAATAGAAACCGACCAACAAGTGTATGTATTTTTGGCAATTTTTAGATGTTGTAATTTTGTACCATTGTTTTTTTTCGACAAAAATAGATTAAAAAGCACATCTTACACGATCACATTTTACTGGTTTTCAAACAACTAACGCTACCCCTTACATATATATTTTCGAGTTCACGATAGCTTTTCAATAATCAGGTTAAATATCTGAGTAATTACACATTGCGATATGTGCTCCCACAGCTTTTCAAATTGCTTCCCAAGCGAGCTTATTAATAGTATTTCAAATGCGTGTTGTCGTTATAGAACCAAACCAATTTCAGGCTTGTGGTCAGTTGTCAGGATTTCGAAATTAACAGACGATGTGTGCGCTTTGCACACGAATCTACAGAAATCAAACACCATTATTGTCGAAATTTCCGAATTATTCATAGAATTTGAAAGAATGCCAGGAAAGCGGAATAGAAACGGTCGTTAAATGAACGAATTTGTCGCCCAACAGGTGAAGGAGAGAGATTATTTTGATGCTGATAGTTGTTTTCGAAAATTTGGCCTATATTAATTGAGAAGTTCTGAGTGGTGTAAAAATTATTTTTGAAGTCTGAAAACGAGATTTCGGATCAGTTTGCAAAAATGGAATCCACTTTTGATTTCAGTAAAAAAACATAAGCCAGGTTCATATTGTACCTAATCATGCTTTCTCATATTTTATTGAGTTTGTAAAAATAATATCAAAAAAGAGATGGAAACACAAGAAGCAGAAAGGTGTGAAAAAATACAGAGAAATAACACAAAGCCGTATGAACGAGAGAAATATACAATTTCCACATCCTGTGATCGATTTTTGTGAAACGAAAGTCGTCAGTAACAGAAAAGTCGTTGTCATTTTGGCATTATATATACAGGGCGTTTTTATAAACTCTACAGTTTGAAACGCTCTCTATCTTCTATTCATCCAACAAGATATCGAAAAAGTAAAAAATTGATTATGATAGTTTTCGCCATAGAATTCAATAACCCAGTTCGTTTTTTTCCCATTGTCTGACCTAGTTGCAATTAAGTATATTTATAATGTGTTTTAATGAAACACCACTACTATATATTAGTAGGTATTTCGAAATTTAAAAAAAAAGCGAATTTTTCATTATTTTTTAATTCAGTTCAAAAGCTAAAAGAGACACTTTTTGTGTCCGAATTGTAGGTAACTTTTTTATTTTCGATTATCTTTATAAAAATTTTTAATCCATAAACTCTTGTACAATGCTCTAATACCGAGACTTGTGGATATAGTTATTGGCAATCTGAGATTTTCTTTTCCAAAGTCACAGGCAAGAAAAAAAATTAATGCATAATTTTAACATTAAAATCAAGAGAGAAAAAACCATAAAGCATCAAAATTCCCGAAGATCGTAATACCCCAACACGAGGAAAGCGATACAAGCTAATGTAGTTCGCGATGAAACAAGCTAGTACACGGATGGTTTCAGATTGAACAGACTGGCTGGTGCGTGTCTCTATGTTATCACAGGGAAAATGGAAAGAGACTTTGCTCTAGGAGTTCTCGCCACTGTGTTTCAGACTGAAGTGTTATTTCAGTATCTCATGGGCATTGCCGAGGACTTTGATTGCAGCAGATGTTTTAAAGACGGCGGGACCCTGGAGAGGTGTCAGTGGAATGCCCTGCTTTCCTGTGAGCCAGAAGGCAGTACCAGAGACAACTAATTTTCATGCCTACTGAGACTAAGGAGGTATACCCTAACAGACTTGTTAATTTAATCAAATATACTGTAATATTCAAATACCACTGCAACTATAGTAAGGTATGACGTGAGGGACCCAATAAGTTTGCGTATAAGAGGGAAAGTCACTTTCTTGTCTCCTGTCTCTCTTAATAATTCATTCAATAGAGAAAAGTAAAACACAAAGCACAAAAAAAGATGTGACAGTGAGGGAAAAAGAACGTCATCAATGAGACGGCGGCTGAAACCATTTGGAGAAAAAATTATGCTGAAAAGGGATAATTATTAACTAATTTAAAATTCAATACATAAATATAAGCATTTTCTCAAAATGTGTAGAAATTTATTCTAAAAGTTAACATCAGCAACGATGCCCTGTTCACCTCACAACGGCATTATCGCCTTTACGATAGCTGGGAAATCCACCATGCATTATCACATATAAATTTGAACGGATGTCTTAGAATTAAATTGATAGTTTTAATCCTGTGAATTTCTCAATAATTCAATAGATTTAAGTTATTCAATGCATCATTTAAATTTACGTCAATAACGCTCCAATAGGTCTATGAACTATCAATAATTTCAGTTAGGGATGGCCGATATCGGATCAATAGATAAAAATAATGACATCTTTATCTGGAGAACAATTTCCAAAGAAAACTAAGACATTGGTCAGTAAATCTCCTCTATTTGATCATTTCTATGATTATCCTCTCGATAGTTATCTCGGTTCTGATTTTTCGGTCGTAAAAGCCAAATTGTTAACACACTAGCAAATTCATTAGGTAGTTAAATTTATTTGAAATAATCTACCTTCATTCAAAACCATCGATCCAAAAATCGGAAAAATTCGTCACTTATGCAAAAATATAATGACATCCATATCCAACAGGAGCATTATAGACTTTCCAAAGATCAGTAATATCATTCAGTTTACCTCACCGTTTGAAAGTCACCCATAACATACACTTCACTTTCTCCATGTGTTTGTTGCCACAAAAATGCTTTAAAAAATGACTGACATAATAAACATAATAAATGTAAAAGTTAGACATTCGATTATCTCACAGGTTTTTGATTTTAATATGAATTTTGAAAAATCGATTTTTAGTTTAGTATAATTACCTACAATAAAAGAAATTTGACACCTTGCTGAAACTATCCACTTTTATACCCTGAATAATCAAACAAAATGTTGGAAATTCGGGCCTGAAAAACACGCAGTGGCTAGAATTACCCACGTCAGGCCTATCAGTCATCAAAACGGTGTTTTCATCGGTAGATTGAAGTGGCGATTTGATGCAACTTTATTTTCGGAAAGTGTTTATATTCGGAGTGTTTATATTAAAAAACGTATGGGCCAACTGGCAGTTCACAAAATCCTCAAAACCCCCTTAAAATAACAAATAAATTGCTATTATACTCACTCTTTCCTCTTGGATTTTCCATCTAATATACCATCTGAGAAGTTGGAATCACTTTTCACAACGCTCAAAATAAGTTGCTGAACATTCTCATCGTTCTCTTGACCTCTGATTTGTTCTGAGCTTTCTTCTAGTAAGGAATTTACGACTTTCTTCAACAAACTGTCGTTCTCTTTGTTTTTGACTAAATGCAGGATTTCTGATATTGGAATGTCTTGTTTTGATTCAGGAGCAGTCTTGTTGCTGTGAGATTTTAAGATGAATTGGAGAAGTTTCACTAGGAGTTCCTCTTTAGTAGAGAGGATCTGAAATAAATTGTTGAATCAGGAAAGTCTGAGGGTTGGATTACCCCATTACTGATGAAACGTGGGAAACTCAGAGATTGTAATCTACAGCAGAGAGCTGCGAAATTATTCACAACAAAATTATCAGTGAAAAAGAGTTTTATTTGATTATACAGGGTGTCCAGAAAGATCATGTCATAAATTTTTGATTTAGGTGGAATATCATAAAAACTAACCTTCCTGGGAAACTAAAACAACTGGAGAGCTTAAATCTTGTAAAACTATACGACATATTTTCTACAAAATTACAGCACCTCAGAAAACGGGGTAACTAAATACTGCAGTAAAGGCGTCGCCAGCTCGAATCACGCAAAATGTATCATTTTCCTTAAGTAAACGAAGCTGTCGTGCAATACAGTCATTACTGTTAAGGTTGCATGTTAAATTCAATGATAATACAAAAACTATTGTCTGAAATTTCCGAAGAACAGTATGTTTCATATGTAATACTTATCAATATTGTATGATATAGAGGGGATTTGAAAAATTAAATTTGAATCGATATGCATAACATTCAGCTGCATAAAGGATGTTTGCTAAAAAGGGACACTTTAATATATCATTTTAGCGATATTTAACGAGGACCAAAAAATTATAATTAAAGAAATTAATAAATTCTTTGTTATTGAGGGTCAATACCTAAATGGGCTAGGCCTTTAAAAGGGCACGACCATTTAGCAGACAATACTACATCATGATGATTAACACAACGCTTGCATGCCAAATGTCAGGTGTACCGGGTGACTCCAGCCTTAAAGCCGGCTTATCTCGGCCTCGTACCAGTTTATAACAATGTTACGAAGAAAAGCGAACACAGCCAATTCTTATCAACTTTTCATGTTATGATGATTCAGATACTGAAAATAGTCTGAATCGATTTTTCCGAATTTTCGTGGCGCCAGTTTCCACCAGTTTCCTTTGTGATATATTCCGTGCCGATTCAAGTGCCAGTCGTAGTTAACTTTAGCCTTAACTAGTGTTAGTTCATAAGTTGAGAGATTGTCAGCAGCGATTGTATCTAATTGGTCGAAATTTTTAAATATCGATCTTAAATAAAATGGTAACGCAAGTTTTTTTGTTTTTTACAACATTTCTTGATTGTAAATCTATTTAAAACTTAATTGGATATTTTTATTAATAAGAAATTTCTTTTCTAGAGCACTCCAGCATCCAACGAACCTAAAACCTGTGCGCAATGCAAGGAAACCATTACCGGGGTGAGTTAATTTCGAATTACGGTGTTTGTTTTGAAATCTTAAACGGAACATTTGATATCCATAAAAACACTGAGTTTACTTACCCAAATAATAACACTTTTGGATTTGGAAAGTTCAGTAATTACCATAGAAACAACAATTTATTGCGACATTTCACAAGAATTCGTATAAGAACACAGCAACTTTCGCATAGTCTAAGACAGTTTAAGGCCTTAAAAATTCTAAGTTAAAAAAAGAAATTAACTTCACAAAATCTTCAATAATAATTCTTGAAAATTATGAAATTCGACAAAAGATGTTCAAAATTCCCTTAAATCAATAAATGGCAACGAGGCTCCCGTCTTTTATTTTAGAATTACCATTACTTTAGATTGGCCTGACTCCATCTACAAAATGCGGCCCACGTTGGCCAAACTTTGGATAAGGTTTTAAGTTTGAAGACTTTCTATGGAATGAATAAATAATTTTAATGTACAAAAAAATGTATGTAACTGTGCCCTATTCTATTTCTTGGTTTAAGATATGAAATATTGAGTTAAACGACTCTATAATCTATGTATATTTTTATTTCTAACCCTTCTGCCAAATTTCATGCCAGAAACTGAACTCTTTTTTCTTAGTTGTTTTATGATATTTGACAGTAAAATCTTATTTTCAGCCTTAGCTCAATAACATTTGATTCATAAATCATATTAGTTTTTACTTAAATTACTCTAGGCTAATCTTATTAACCTTAAAAGGGACAAAAATCGATATGTATAACGTAAAAAGCGATATGTATAACGTACATATTTAAGTGTGTTGCGACAAATGCTAACCTACTAACCCTTGCAATGCTAACATTGCTTTTTAGACAGTGCTGACTGCCCTGAAGCAAACATGGCATCCGGATCACTTCGTTTGTACGCTTTGTAAACAACCAATCACCGAGGAGAAATTCAACATCTTCCAGGACAATAAGCCTATGTGCTCTATGTGTCACGTTAACATGGCTAAAAGGTGTCATGCATGTAATGAACCCATTTTGGACGTAAGTTTACTAATTAAATCGTACCATAAACAGGAATATATCAGAGGAAAGAAGACCGATAACTTGTAACTCTAGTTCTTTTGCACATAGCAATGATCAAGACACTTAAAAAAGACACCCCATACCTGTATAATAGCTTCAATATACTGTCACAGATTGAAAGAATTCCGCGGGAATGAGTTGTGTAAAATGTCAGCAGTTAGTTCAGTCATTATGGCATTATGAGCAACAGTTTCTAGAGCAAGATGACTGGACAACTTCGTTAGTTAATGTAATGTTTATTAAGTTTATGCAAATCTTAATCAGTATAACACATCAAAGCTCTTCTTCAAGAACTAGGGATTCACCGATGATTTCTTAATGTCTTAATTCTTGACTTTTTTTATAAAATTTGTTGGTTTTACGTTAAATTTAAAATTCACGAACTTGGACGATACATTTCACTAATTTATATTTTTAACGTGTTGACCGCCCTGAATTTACGTAAAAATTGACGAAAATGAGAGTACGCTCCAGCCTGTGAATAATTGAGTTATTCACGTGATCAATATAGTTAAGTCAATATTGACAGGACAATGACATACGTACGTGAATCATCGCGTGTCTATCTATTCTTTGTACCTATATCTAATTAAAAAATTCAAGATTAAATCATTGTCAGGGTAATGAACACTTAATTATAAACAAAAAAGAGAAAATTGGCACATTAGAAATAGATGGCAACCGGGAGTTGCTTATTTCTCACACCAACATGGCCTCCGTATATTGCAGACCTACAAGTGTGACAAAACAGAGAAATAAGGAAGCGACATATTTGTATCTGCTGTATTGCCAAATCACAATTATTATTCCTATCAAGGAGGACAGTGTCCAAGTTGGTCAAACTTGGAATGAACAATGGAAGGAATTCATATCCAGAAAACGTCAAAATCGAGGAAAATTGATACACTTTTGATGCTGCAAACAACAAAAGCTACAGTTCTATTAGCAAGCAATTAACAAACTATTCAGTACTGTTACGAAATGTTTACTTGAGAAATTGTAACATGTTACAGAAATGTGTCCAGGCAATGGGTGCCAACTGGCACGAGGACCACTTCATTTGCGGTGGTTGCAAGTGTAAACTAGTCGGAACCCAGTTCATGGACGTCAACGGAGCACCCTTCTGTCAAAAGTGCTATTTGTCCAAGCATGCTGACCGCTGCAAGGGCTGCTCTAAGCCCATTGCCGATAAGGCCGTAGTTGCCCTGGATGCCAAATGGCATCAGATGTGCTTCCGATGTTCGGTAAGTTTGTTGTTTTAATTCCTAACTCTCTGTCATAAATAAATGACAGAAAAAAGTCATTACGAACTCTTCACCACTTTGATGTTACTCACACTACCATCTGACTACATTAAATTCCCCTTATAACACTTTAAATTTTATTGTGTTCAATCCCTACTAATAAATAATGAATAAATAAAAAAATAAGTAATCTCCACTTTTGTTTTTAATAAAATTTAGTTTATTTTTGGCTGAATCCGCACAGCTTTCAATGTATTTTTGTATTAACTCAAAAATAAGATAAAACATCAGGCAAATAATGAGAAGAACACAACGAAGATCCGTGGACTCGCACTATAAACACCAATTTTGGTACCAGATTTTTGAGACCACGGTACTATTTTTGCGATTTTTTTATTTTTTTACAGAAATGCGACAAACCCATCACTTCGGATCAGTCGTTCCATGTGGACGCAGAGAAACCGGTTTGCCAAAAATGTTAAACTTTGTCGGGGCTGTTATGAAATTTTAATGTTGTTTATATTTACGCTTGTTTTTTTTTCTATTGTTGGGTAACTTTAAATTATTATTAGCTTTGCTGGCAAAATGCATTTATACCTACAGTATACCAAAATTTATGTGCTTATAGATATTTAAATAAATTTTAGTACGGTCGACAGATGGTTTTTGTCTTTTCGAACGGTTTAAGGTATTAAAACTTCCAGGTTTTTATATGCATATTCCACTAAATGTATCTAGTCTATCTAAGAGCATAAAAAATAAATTATTATCAGAATTGCAGATAGTTTTATTTCATTGGAAATAACAGTTATTTCAAATGTTGATGGGAAGGAGCATTAAGTAAAAGTCTTGAAGAAACATTTTTTAAGAAATCACATTACACATATGTAAGAAATTTCAAATACTGAAACAAAATAGTCGAATTAAACTTTTAAAAGTTGCTTACTCGAACCTTTTTTATACAGCTCTCAGCAGTAAATTAATAATAAAAGAAACGAACTTGGGAGATAAAACCAAAATCGAAATTAAGCACCTTCCAGTCAACTCAAAACTTATAGTTATATAGTTTATAACATTATATAATTAGTTACAAAATTGTTATATCGGATTAGTGCATTTATGTAGTAATGCGGATCAGCATATATGTATGTAATGTGTCACTGATTATTTTTAACGCCCCTGTGATACACAGTTTCGTAATAATTACGTTAGCATATAATCTAATTGGACACCACTCGATGGCATATTTTATTCTTCAATTATTACATGTCCTTTCATCTATTTTATATTCACATTACTTTCATCTATTTAAATCGAGATTGTGTCATCATCACCTAATAAGTGCACTTTAAAATAAATTTAACATAATTTTCGAATACTTTGAGGCAATCTAAGTGTTAAATTACGAAATGTCTTTTACAGTCGGATGCCAGATGCATTATTGTATATTATATTAAAATTGTTATATTATAACTTATAGTAAAAATAAGTATATGTAGAGTGCTTATATAAATAGCCTCAAGTGTGACAGTTAGTTTTAGTTATAGAACAGCATTTTAATAGCAAAACACACAGATTTGTGTTCGCTCAAGGCACGCAAGTAATACAGCTTAAAATACTAACCAACGAAAAGGTCCTTATTAAGGGACACCCCTGTTTTTGGCTGCAGCAATAATCACGCTCAGCTTTGTGAAGAATTTGGTATGTATTAACAGAATTATCTTAGCTGAATTCAGGTTTAAGCAATATGACCAAAAACAACAGATTTTATTTTGCTGTCAATAAAGGTCATTCTGAAAGTCTGAATCGGCTCTATTTAAAAAGAAAATCAATAACTGATCTCTTCGGACCTACTTCTCTTTCAGAAATGTGAAAAACCTATTATGAAGGATCAATCCTACAAGCTTGACGCCAAAACTAGCAAGCCCCACTGCGTTAAGTGTTAAAAGGGCTCAATTTGGCACAAAGAGATCTGTCAAACGACCTTCAGGTTAACAACAGTACACGAATAAAGGATCTTCCAATAAGTACGAATATATTAATTTATGTTTTGTGAGTGTTTCGAATTCTCCATATTTTTAAGGTATTTTACTACTAACTGATTGATTATTGTAATTTGTCAGTATACTTATTTCAGCGTACGCTATGCATGTATTATTTTGTTAATAAAAATATGTATTTATTCAGAAGAGTTTTTGTGGTAGGATTTATGGCTTGGATGTCGATATAGGTATCTAGTATGATTTCAAAAGACGAAAACGCTTATTAAATGACAACGCAGCGTTGTTCATTTGTCACGCCAATATGGTCCGCAATATATCACCGGATCATGAGTGTGACAGAGACAGTGAAATATGACGCCTGCAAATTTGTATGGGTAGTGATGCCAAGATTTAATCATTTTCTCAGATATAATAAAAGCAATGAGTACAATTATTTCTGAAATGCGAATTGAAATATGTTATTTTTAATCACGTTATTGGTCAAAATTTGTGTGAAAATTATCTATTAAACTAAAACGATTTCTCGAATGAACTGGTAAAAGAAATAAACGATCATTTTTCGCATTCCCAATCTAAAATAGAACAATATTGTTTCGAAACATGTATAAAAGAGGAAGATTTTGTTATACACAACAAGGTACATCTGACATTGCAAAAATGACAAATCGACAAGATATACTATCGAAGGCATTTAGCAATTTAAATGAGAGGAGTAAAGGGAGGGAACGTGAAAAATTAGATAGTAACAGAGAGTTGGGAGTATTGACTTTTGCTTTGCAAACAACGTTAAGGGAAAACAGGAAGAGAGATGCCTCTTTCGTTTTGAAAAAAATCAATTTGTCAAAATGAGCTACTAGGTATAAGAAAGCATATACTATTTACCAACAAAAAAGTAAATTGAAGGGTAATGAAGCCATCGATTATCTTGCTAAAAAGACGATGGTTGTCTTCACTGAACAAGAACCAGTTCTTGGAATATCGAGGGAAATGACAAGGAAGTCTGTCACTATGTTTTGACTGGACAAGACTACCTGAACTTGTCCAATCAAAAGCGTACATTTTAGGGTTTCTTGCAATCAGGACAAGAAATCTGTTGAGCCTTGACAAGCAACAATTGCAAGCCGTTGTAAGACCTGGCACTATCTATAGTGGGCACTATCGAGTGGGATACTAAATTTACAAAATCGGTCTGGAACGCCGAATGCAGACTGTCTATGGATAAAAAGAAACGGTTGGATACATCCTAAAAGAACGTCTAGATGCTGAAATGCAAAGATTTCAAAGACTAACAAAATGGAGTTTGAAGGATTTTGGTACTTAATGCAACTTCAGTTTACAAAAAAAAACCGACCGTTGAACAATTTTCAGGATTTTTAAATAATATCCGCATTTAAATGAGTCAACACTGATCATTATTATATTACAAATATAACCTCTTGCCAATCTTATCGATACCACGATAGAAACGCAGCTCTTTCTAAAATAAAAATGGAAAAACTTTACTCACTTCTTCTCCCTTATCCTCAGTCCTTTTCTCTTTCTCAAAATGATTGTTCTCACTTTGCAACATAGTTTTAATGCAATCTTCATTGACTTGTAAGTCAAACTTGCAGGATCTCAAGAGACCTGGCTGATTCTCACACGTCAATGCTCTTAATTTGGGAATGGACATTAATTCCACGTCTTTCTGAATTGGAGGGCGATGCTTATAAGTGGCTGTTCGGTATTTTGACTTCACATTAAACCTAAAACACTTGTGTGAAAAAGAATTTGCGAATAAAATCAAAGAGCTACTTTTTCCTCGCTAGTGTCTGCACAACTCGTCCCAAAGGAATATCCTGTTGAAATGAGACAGCTTTGGAATACATAATCAATCGATCTTGTTTGGATTTTTTACTAGCATTTTTTGCTTTTTCTTCATTGTATTTGGTAAGAATAATATTGGATTTTTCGATCTTTAAACTACCATCTTTCTTTTTTTCTGATTTTGCAATGAATTCTTCCACTTTTTGTACGGTCAATTCAGCATTTATTTTGAAAGACTATTAAAACTGTAAATTAAAATCAATTCTTACAATCAATAACTAGACTTACATCAATAAACTCCATAATATAATTGTCTTCAGTGTCATTATTGAGACTGCGATGAAATCCACACACTACCATAATGTTCCCCATAAGGGTTTTAAGTTGGATATATGGAGCTCCTCCCACTGATGATGGAAGATAGGTTTGGTATGCTTGAAGAGCATTGTGAATGATTTGATAAGTGGATAAAAGTTTTTGGTTAACTAGCATTGGATTTATCTGGTTTATGGCTGAGAGATCTTTCAACTATGTAGACAGTCAATAAAAAATACATTTTTAAATTAATCAATCTTTCAAGAGTCCAGCAATTACCTGTCTAGCTAAAGGATATAAATAATTTCTAGAGAATCTATTGGAAAATTCTTTAACTCTCACAACCCTCTTGGACTCATCTTCCTTCCCATCAGGTGGCTCTATTCCTTTTGCCATAGTTTCTCTAAAATATCATTTAATACATTTGTACATATGTAAAAACTGTTTTAATATTAATTCATGTCTCTCACCGAATTTTAGCAATATTACTCAGAGACTTCGTCACCACAACCTTAAATTTACTTTCAAATACTGATAATGACATTTGTCTAGGGCAATAATTTTGCTGGGAAGACAGCCGACTCCTTGCACTCCTCTCTCCAACACTAGTACCGTTACTAACATTATTGTTTTTTTTCCTGAACTCGTAATTTTTGCAACTGGAAGGAGTATACTTCAACTCAGAATCAAATGAGGAGGTTGCTAAGCTTGATTCACTTTGATTGCTCTTTACATGATAGTTGCCCTGAAAGTCACAAATGGTCTCAGATTTCTGGAATATCTTGAAACTATTGTCAATGAAGTTAGATGCGCTGTGTTCTGAAGGATTGCTGACTATTATGGAAGGTTTTTTATGGAGGTATTTATGGAAGTCTCTTTGCTGAAAGGATATTTTTGATTAGTATGGATATACCTGGAGTCTAGCATCTATACTTTGTTTAAGTAATTACCAATTTTTTTGCAAATTTCGTAACTGATAGTTCAGTTACTATTTTTAAGTAATTTCTACAATTCGGGTTCATTTGACAAATTTGTTACCTTTGTTTCTTGGCCTCCTAACTGCATTGAATATTCTTCATGTGCAAGATTAGAGATACTTGACGAGAACCTAGCTTTAATTCTAGATATACAGGAAGCACTAGTGTCAGAATCACATTCAAACAGTTGTTGGGGATGTGTTTTAAATGTTCTAGGTTGAATCATATTATTCATTGCTGTCTCTTCAATCTGCATTTGCATTATTTTCAGCTGCTTCAACAGAGTTATATCTCTGGTCATACAGTTCTGCAAACAAAAAACATTATTAAATTTGAACAAATCTACCAAATGAAAACTTGCATAAATCTGAGAATGGATGCCAGTTATGTTGAACCACAGTGTTTCCAAGTACAAATACGAATTAATAAACCATACAAACTCACTACGCACGTTAAAAGTACAATGTATAAAGCAAAAACCTCAATAAACTTGACACAAACGGGAAATCCGCTTATTTGCATCCTTGACAACTTCCAAAAGGGGTTTATTCGTCATTGTTTGGTACCGTCACTACCACGTACCCTTGATCAGCTGTTAGTTGTCTGGTTTATGTTTTGATGCGTTACCATGGAAACGCCAAGACACAGTGAGCTACAATGGTGTAGAGTAGTGTAATGAATACTTAAAAATAAAAATTATTTTCTGTAGTTTTGTGCAAAAAATTTTTTTTTTTCAATAATTATATTAAAAAAGGTGAAAATAATTTTAAATTTTAGCACCTTTTATTTTGATTATTGTCAACTTTCAATCATGTGTAAAATATATTAGATGTTAATATTTTTACATAAAGATTCTGTAGCGCAGCTATGTACTATTAATTATCGGATACTTTGAATATTAGTTCAAGAATGTAAAATTCTTCATTTTGTAATATTAACGTCCGTTTAAACCAATAAATAATTTCTTTTTTTGTCCATAAATATAGTATATTTGACTCACTGCCTTAACATCTCTCCATTTGCCGCTTACGTCTTCTTGTAGCCTAGGCAACCCGACAAAGACAACAAATACGAAGTACCTCATCTCAGACAGAGACAAAAAGCGGCATTTCTGGAAGGGGTTTGTTGACTTTCCATGGGCGGCAAACTCTCGAAAGAACAACAAGGGCTAGGTTAATACTTTGAATTATGGATTTTTGTAAATGAAAGCAAAGTTGTAGGGTTGTAGTAATTAGGATACAAACACACGAAAGCTCAAAGCTTTTTATTCGTAGGAAGTGGAATTCTATGCCTGGAAATTCGTAGTTTAATACTGTTCGGCAGGTAGGTAATTTAGTTATATTTTATTTCAATACCATGCATCAGACTATGATTTTTCTAGCACTATAAACGCAAAAATGAGGCAAATCACTTACGCGAGAAGACATCAAATCGTGGAGAGCAGGAAAGTCCCTTTGAACACAATCATACTACCCCCTATAACGCCGCCGAGCCAAGAATGTGTGAACGGAACTGAGTTTCTTAGAAAGTTGATGGTAAGTTCTTGATGGGTACATTTAAAATAAGATTTTCTTTTTTTCTTTTATTCTGGTTGAGGATAACACCTCATACACAGGTAAGGATTGTTGGGTGAAATTGCATGCTATGCTGAGTTTAAAATTCACTGAAAGTTAGTTTTATTTTCGGGGGATTTTGTTCAACCATTTTCACGTTATTTAAGACATTATTAAATTTTAATTTTAAAAATATTCAAGATTATGTCACTTATCTTTTGAATCATCTTTGATATATACTTTTTTCACTAAAAAAGCGATATTCCACCTTCGCCATATTGTCAGTGTTGTGCGACATCAAGGGTCCAGATTCTCAATCTGAGGACGTTCCCTGTGACTGACATCAAAAGGCTTATTAAAACTTCAAACCATCCGGCTACGTACAATCTCAACATTTAAACTTCACAATTCGTAAATCTGACCTCAGAACCTACTCATAGTTTGGAGAAAAAACATGCTTTAGAAAAAGTGAATGTAGCAATATTTTTTACAGTTTTTAATTATTTGTTTGGGTAAACTAGGGAAATGATAACCTGAATTGGCATGAATGCATTCTAAATTGTTTTATATCTACCTTGTTGTTTTTGATTTAAATATTACTTAGTTAATTTCCCCTGATGAAATGATAAAAAAAGCTATAATTTTCAGCCCTGTATTATTATCCGAGACTTTAGAAGATTTTTGATAGTATTCCCGTTTTATTTTTTTTGTAGGCAATTTATGGAATTTGCGAAAATTTTTTGCAGGAGTTTCCCAAGATTAATTTTTATTACGATTTTTTGAATAAAAAAATAATTATAAATCTTAAGCAATATCGTAATAGTAATCCCATAATCCGACTGAATCGCGGCAATTCCAGTCTCTTATTGGGGCATTCGTTTTTCCCGGGGCAATCCCAATCCGTCAGCCCCAATAGATCTGCACGGAGCATGTGTCAAAACAGCCCTAATCAATAATACGGGTAAAGTTGTGCTTTTTCTTACGTTGAGTCAGTAAGTCCAGAATTTCCGTTACTGTCTCTATACATAAATTTTCTGAGAAGCAGTATTACTCGAGTGTTGTGGCATCAACACAGTGATTATTGTTGTCCAAGTTGAGATTTTCTGGGCACATTTCGCAGTGATTAAGGGTAAAGTAAATTTTAAAGGGCTAGTCAATTGCCGGTGACCGAACATGCTGAATTGATTACACATGCATGACCTTTTACAACCTTTGGGAGTTTGATTTTATTTAAAAAAAAAACAGAAATATTATAGGATGCAGTTTTGTTTCAGTTAATGCGATTAGAACGATTATTAATCTATTCCAAATGAATCGTGTCTAACAGCTCAAGAAGATGCACGAAAACATCTTCTCAATATTAACACCTTTGTGCTAAAACTTTCTGTACTATAAACCAGCAGCACTCGGCGTAGATACAGAAAAAAGGAAATATTTTTAGCATCTTTATTATTACTCATTTTCTCGTGTTTATTCAAAGGCAACTGACCAGACTCTCGGACGTTTTTACGCAGTAAATCAGAATCGTTAACAGGTTTTGTTCCGCTGATAATCTTTGGTGAGAAATATGGCTTCGAAAGTCATGGTTAAATTGCCTGTAGCTCCTTTCGGACAGGTAAGTCTCAAGACCCTAAAGTACCAATTTCCTGCTAAATAATTGCAAATCATCATCACACAAAACTGAGTGGGCAGATGATAATTTGCAAGGCGCATATGTTCATTTGCAGGTGAATAAAACAAAGACCAACGGAGTGGCTAATGAAATTATCATACCTAAGATTCAGGAGGTGCAGAAGATGGAGGACCAATCCGTCAAAACTCCAGAGCAAATGCGATTGGAGCAGAATATCCGGTTCTTGCAGGATCAGCATCAGCTCATGTTGGCAGGTTTGCATGGAGAGATCGAGAAGTTGAAGGCCAGAAACCGAGGTGGGAGAAGTTTCTGCTTATATGTTTAATAATTTGCACTTGTGGATAATTGTTAAATTTACAGAACTTCAGTTTCAATTAATATTCGGCAAATCACCAGTTTCTTCAAGCTCTACCTCACCTTCAACTCCAGATGAGGATATAAAACACAAGGTAACTTTCTTTAAGGTGTTACAGCTGCTTTCTAACTAAATGATCTATAGTTATACACAAGTCCTAAAGTGCTGACCAATGCTACACCACTTCAAGTAGAACTGCTTGAGAAGGAAATGGGAGAGCTCAAAATCCAAATGCAGGAACAGGAGAGCCGAAATCTCTATCTCTCTGCCATTGTAGATGAGCAAAAGAAGTGGGTGAGGAGTTTTCTTTTATGAAATATAATAAGGTTTCTTGTTTTGTGAAGGCAACTCGAACGCTACGATCGACGAAGAGAAAAAGAGCAACAGCAGCGCTCCAGTGGCCCTGCTGAGGCTGAAGTAGAGCTGATGCGCAAGTTGGAAGACGCAGAGAGTCTGATTCGTCGACTGCGCAGGGAAAACTCGGATTTGCGCAGAGAAAATCAGAGTATGAACGAAGCTGCTGCGCATGGATCTCATCAGCAGGGGAAACAGCAATATCGGGAAAACAATGGGTAAGCTACGCTTAATTTTCATCCATAGAGTATGTAGTAGAGTGATCATTTAAATCCACCATATTACCTTTACACAAATCTGATTAAACTTGAAAAAGCAACATCGCACTTCGCATTTCTTTCTAATAAAAATATCAGTACTTACACAACCTTTCGGATGGGATTTCTGGTGCAGGATTTTTTATTCCAAACTTATTTTTTATGCATCAATATTCCGCGGATATTCAATTTCTACTTTCAGGTAGGAAAATTCTAACCTAACATTCTTCCTCTCTTTATAAACAATTTCGTGGACTAATGTAAATAATTTGAGGTATAGGGTTTCTGTTTTAATAATTTATTCAAAAATGATTAAAGTTGTGAGAAAACTATTTGAGTAATTCTGAGACTTATTTTTCACTCAAAAGGTGTAAAGTGGTACTTGGTACTCTAATATGGTTTCTGACGTCAATGTCACTGTCAACTCTATTAACAATAAATCATGTTAACACCATTTCTCTACTACAGTAGTAATTCTTAGGAACGTCCCCATCGTTTAAGAGCCACAGGAAAAGTAGAAAAGGCACATTTGCTTATTTTTAGATAATTTTAATAACCAAAGCAATATGCTCTAAAATACCCCAGGATGTCATTATGACGTACCTAGTCTTTGACAGAAATACAATATCTGACCTGATAACGTAAATACATTAAAGGTGATGTAAAAAATTACCCAGATATCACTCTGCGGGTAGTGGGGGAGATTACTTTTTTATGTAACAGTTCTTTTATTACTGCAAATCACATTTCTCATCTGGAACTTCGAGTTTCTTTACTTCGGCAAACTCAATAGGAAGATCTCAACATCTTCCAATTTCAGCCCTGGAAGATAAAGTCCTTGACTAATGTGAACCAATCTCTATTAACTGAATTAATATATGTATATCTAAAGTAAAAAGCAAAATAGTTACTTTTTCGTCATTTAACCTTTCATTTGCAGCTACCAACCCTCAAGAGGGCCAAGAGGCAACGGTCGGGGTCATAGAAACACCAATGGACACTATAATAACAGGGGGGGTTGGTTTCCGCCGCTTCATACGCAGAATTTTTGGCAAGGTTTGAAAATTTCTTCTAATCTCAGAATATTCAGAATATTTAGGAAAAAAATCAAATAAAGCATTCGATTATCGATTTGGAGTAATAAATGCCAAAAGAAAACCTATTGAAACGACAAAAGCTAACGCGCGAAGTTCTCCTTTGCGATGTTACTTTTGTCTCTTGTACAAATATTTTATTAAATTGATTTTCATTTATTTTCTTTATTAAAAAGTGTGTTTATTTATTTTATTTGTTTTCTTTTGTTGATTCCTCACCTTATAACTCCTCCTCCTTTCACTAGCAACAGCTAAATCGTAGCGTTCACAAAAAAATTAAAATAACTTAAAACAACAAATTTAAATTAAAAGCACCGCCCCCTTTAGGAGGAAGACCTCAGCACGACCGTCCCCACCACGAACAGGCCACTAATCTGCCCGACATCCCCTCGTTAAATGAGGGCCCTTCGAGTTCGCACCAACCCCCCCAACAGCAGTACCAAGGCAGGAAGGGCTCCAACAACAACCATTGTCACAACGGAGAAAGCAGAAAATACCGAGGGGGCCATAATAGGGGAAACAAACTCTCGTAATGTTTTCCAGGGGCGTGGAGTTTTCTAGTTTTGTTGTCTGGAGCACGTTAACGCCGTTCTTGGATATTTAGGTTGGTACAACAAAGCAGCTTTGCAGACTGATGTATTTTTAGGCACTGGTTTTGAAGTCGATTTAAGAGGTATGAGGGTGAGGGGTGTGATGTTGACGGAGGTTCGAAATTAGTGCTTATTACGCTTATATGACTATTGTTAAATGATAATTTTTTATATTTTCTTTTATTCGATGATCATCCAATTTATTATTTTTCGTATAATTACAAGCTTATCTAGTAGTACCTACACACAATTTTCTAAAATCTTAGGACCGCTTCAAATACATAGGTGACAACATCAAATTATTAAATTAAATGTGTAGCCATCTTATTGTTAGCTTTGGAAAATAGTCATTGTATTTGTTCATCGGAATATTTATGTGGGTGTTTTTCTATCTTAATCCAATAATGTGCTTAGTTAATTTTGTCTGGTTCTAGGTACCTTCCCAAGGACCTTCTCGGGTTCCTTGTGAATTTTAAAGAATTTAAAAAACGTTGTAACTACCTATAGCATTTAAAAATTCGTTGAATCTTCTAACCCAACAGGTACCTTAAGCAAGACAAAAGCTCTAAATAGACTACTTATAAATTGCATGTCGTAACTTTACCGTGTGATAGAAGATTCTCAACCCGTAAGTACGTAACTATTAAAAATTGAAGATATACCTACATCAGCTACTCTCATTGTTAATTTACAAATCTTTGATATATTAAGAGATATACCTACCATACCTAGTCTAGCTGTGATTGCACTCTGTATTTTGACGTTTTATTATAATTAATTTTTATATTTGTTTTTCTATTAAATACTTAATATTATATGTAACTATTTAATACAAACTATTGTGATTTAGTATATTAATGAAATATAAATATATTATTTAAAAATTCAATACAAAACCTTTGCTTCTCTTTGCCTCAAACATTGGACACTATTACAGTACCCACATGTCGGCTATTTTAGGCACCTACCTGCTAATTATCAAAGTACATAAGTGTTTTACTAGAATGTCAACAAGTCCTATGAGGCTTCAATTGCGGCTCATCCATAGGGCAGATTTGTTATTACTGATGACTTGCCCTTGCTTTCCTCGAAGGTCTTCTGTTTAACTGAAAAAAATCCTCCGACCACGATTACATGTTTGTATTGGCGTTTCTCTACAAGTAAATCGTTACGTAATAGCGACATAATAAAACGTGCAGAATTTTCTTTTTCAATCTTTAATGAACAATCTTAGTTCCACTTAATTGAATTTAACGCCGTTCACCTTGTGCTATCTAATAATCCACGAGGGAATGTTAAAAAGCTCTAAGTACCTACTTGGTAATGGTTTACTTTACCGTTAAGTCCATATTTCTTTAGGTTTTATTAGCAGGTCATCTAATAATAAGTTCCCATCTAATATATCTATATACTGATTATTGTCCAAAGCAAAATCGCTTTAAGAAAGTACATTGTTAAATATTTGTTGTGCCAAAATGAAACTATTTTTACCTAAGGATGTTTTTATCTATTTCGCTGATTAGCAACAATTTTAACTAAAACGTGTTTTTCATTGTATCACTGTTTTAGTCAATTTGCTTAGCTATAGCGGCGGCCTGGGATACGGCTGGTCTTCACCAGCTCTTCCAAAACTTAGTGGGTCAGAAAACAATCCATTACCATGACCCATAACCTTAAACGAAGAATCATGAATAGCTTCTTTGTTGAGGTACTAAATTAAATCTGTTTTCTCTGTTTTTTTTAGCAACATATTTTTAGTTTGGGAGCAATGGTATGTCCCTTTGTGGCGGAGTTTTTCTCGGAGAAAATCGGCAGAAAAAGAACTCTGATTCTATTTTCGCTGCCCATGATTGTGGGCAACTTTATTACTATCTTTGCCAATAGAATTGTCCATTTTTATGTAGCCAGATTCTTAATAGGGGTGAGTAAATCATAAATTCCTCATATAATCTCTTTTTAATTTCCTTTATCCTCGCTTATTGACTGAGTCCAAATACATTTTTAAAGGACTTTTCTATGAAATTTCAATATTTTGGAAAATATGTTCAATCTAGAAAGATCAAAATTTAAATTCTACTATATTAGGAAAAGGAGTAAAAATATATTCAGAAGTGGAAACTGTTAATAAGCGAAATTCTTTAGAGAATAAAAAAATTCATAAAGAAGGCGAAAAAACCTAATGTGGAATTATCGAAATTATTATATAACATTGGGTAATTTCACTATTTTTGGTAAACTGTCCCGCTCACTTGGTTATCCTCATTGAACCGCTCCTTTATCCCTGTTTTTCTCCATCTGCATTTTATGTGAATCCCCAAAATAGTGCATTTCAATATTTCTAGTTAACTGAAGACTGCATTTTCTCGATCATCCCCGTCTACTCGGCAGAAATCTCAGAAAACCACAACCGAGGCACCATAGGCGCCATGCTACTGCTCTTTATCTCCTTAGGTCATTTCACTTGCAGCCTCATCCTTCCCCACGTGACAATCAGCGTGTTTAGTATCCTCTCCCTCATCCCTACTTTGCTGTTCGTGCTTATTTTCGGTCTTTTGGTACCTGAAAGCCCCTATTTCTATTTATTAAATGGTAAATCGGATGAGGCCAAAGGCTCCTTGAGGAAACTTAGAGAAAAGCATAATGTAGAAGATGAATTTGAAGAAATTAGTAAAGCTGTTGTGGAGCTGAGGAGCTCAGCTGAAACCAATGCTTTGAAAGAGTTCTTCAGTGTGAAATCCTCATTAAAAGCTTTTGGTTTGGCCTTAACCCTGATGATGTTGCAGCAATTTACTGGGCTGATCTACATTATTGATTATACGCAGAAGATCTTTGATTCAGCAGCGACGCCTTTAGCAGGTGATGTGTCCATCATTCTGGTCACCTTAGTGCAAGTAATCAGCATAGCTTCGTTTACGAACATTATCGAGAGAGTCAGAAGGAGTATCTTTCTTCTTGTCTCAGCAATCATAATATTTTTGTTGCAAATTGCTATGGGCATTTTCTTCTGCCTTCAGCAACTCCGAGTCAATTTGAGTTTAATATCCTGGTTGCCGGTAGTTTGCTTCATGCTTTACATCATAGCCTACCGAGCAGGGATCGGTTCCATCTCCTACATTTTTCCTGCAGAAGTCTTGCAACCCAATGTAAAATCACTTGAGACGACCATAGTGATTTCTCTAGGTCTCTTGGTGGAGTTTGGAATAGCTACGTTGTTTCCTATGGTGACGAACTCTGTGGGGTTTTTCATTCCCTTTTGGATATTTGCTTGCGCGTCATGTTTGGCTATCGCCTTTATCTGGCTTTATGTGCCTAAAACTACAGGAAAGAGCTTTCTAGACATTTAAGAGAGTATCAGAAATAAAAGCAAGTAGCGACGTTATTATGCAGTTTTATTTTGTTTGTTATGCGAATATGTGAGTAGGAAGCACTTTGCATGCAGGTTTTTCAACCGGTAATGTTTTTAATGGTATAAAACTATGTTGGACGTTGCCACAAAAGGTAGAAAGGAAGTAGTTATATACCCACATGGCCGACGTTATCTAAAAAAAAATTACATTCAATGAGGCTATTAATTTACACATTTTTAAGCAGCCCAGCAACTGTTTGGTTGTTTAGTTGTACTGGCAGTATAATCAGAACCCATTTGACTAGCAAAATTTGTTTAAGACTTAAACTATCACATTGATCACTGAATAGCTCAAAGCAAATAGAATTGCCTTGCAGACTGCAGACAACAATTAACGCCGTCTAGTTTTTTAAATCTTTGCGTAAATTACGACACGAAAATAAATAAGAACACATAGAGCTTAACGAGATTACGTGTTAATCGAAATGATATAAAAAATGTCCAATCGAAAATCTTATTATAAACTTGATATGCTACATATCTTTTAAGTTGGGCTCGTTTGGTAGTTTGAGTGAACAGTAAAGTGCATTTTGGACAATCGCGAATAACAGTTTCTGGGTCCTGCATACACAAACGAGTGAAAAATGCCAGAACAAATTACCAGCTTTTTTGTTTATTTTGCTGTAGTAGCAGGTGAGTACCTTCGATGTTTTTAAAGTAAATTTTTGCCCATTTCCTGTATGTTGCAACATGCAATCACAGACATGTCGAATTCCTATCTAACAAATTCCCGAAAATACGACACAAAAGTGAGGTACCTAGAAGTTCATGCTTCTAATGTTGCTAACTCATCGACATCATCCTATTCCTCTTGTAAAACTACACCCATAAAAAATCATCGTTAAGTGCAAGAAGGGCTCAGTTTAAATTAAAATTGAGAAAAAACTGAAAGGTATGTCGGATTGAAAGTTACTGTGCATGCAAACCACGTCAAAACCAGAATCGGCGTTAGTAAGGCTTGCACCCTGCGCGAAATTTTTAATCACCACTTTCCTATCTCCAAGATAAATCGCCCACTAGGAAAATACGCCGCACCGATCCATCGCTCAATCTCTCTCTCCCATAGGACCGGTACTATTCAAGACAAAACTTCTGGATGAAATTTTTCTTCAACTAAATATACAAGGCGTTAAAAAAAGATGCGGCAATATTTAAGGCGGTGATTTCTCAGGTCATTTTATGAAAAAAGTTCCTATAAACATAGGTTCGGATATGTATTGCTTCCAAGATACAGGATGTTAAATTTTTTTTAATAACGGTTTTTAAAAAATAATTCAAATATCTTTTGACCAATTTTTTTAGAAGTTGGTAACGTTGTTTGTAGTAACAAAGGGTTGATTTGGCTCTAACTATATTAAAATTATTAAGTTTAATAGCGTCAAGGGGGGACACCTTAATCAAATTCATTGAGAGAAGAATGTACGCCACTGACTTTAATTAAATTTCTATATATTTTTAGATAAAGCAACTAAAAATACAACTTTTTTGTCTCTCGAATTTGTTTTTGTATGATAAATGGACATGCAATAAGATGGTTTTTATTTTTTATCTCGCAAACGAAACAAGATATGACTATATACTAAATATAGAGCAATCTATTTGGTGCTGTATTACTGAATTGTTTGAGGGTCAATCTGACCAGATAAACTACGTCTTAAATAAGAATTTTTCCGACAATCATGACGCCATCTTGCATATCGTCACTGAGAAATGCAGATATTTTTCACACCTTAGGCCACATGATACAAGCAAGGTTGAACCTAAGCTCAACTTGAGCTTTAGCTCTCATGAGCCCTCCCATAAACATAAAATTAGCCACTATTCAAATTAAATTAACAGCAATATATGCTAATGAGCTAACGCTATAATTGAGCACAGCTGAAGCCATACTTGCACAATCGGATCTTAATCTATTGCGAATTATACATATAGTATTTGTTGTCCAAATTGAAATACCACCTTATATTTTCATTCAGATAAGTCACCTAAACGTTCTTAATTTAATAATTTTCAGTGAATCTCATCACCTTCTCAGCGGGGGGCTGTTGGTCCTGGACATCCCCCATCCTCCCGAAATTAAGCAGCAATGACTCAGACATCAACCCCCTCCCCAGACCCACCACCACCCTAGAAGACTCCTGGATAGCCGCCATCATGAATTTGGGGGCTTTAGTAGGACCCCTTGCGGGAGGAGTTTGTTCGGAAAAATTCGGAAAAAAAAACACTCTTTTAATTTTTGGGCTACCTCTCATTTTATCTCACACGCTCAGTGCTTTTGCAATCAACGTCCACTTCTTCCTAGTAGCCAGATTTCTCATTGGAGTGGCCGCTGGCACTGTTTTTGCAGTTCTCCCTGGATATGTAGGAGACATCGTTGAAGATAAAAATAGAGGCTTGCTAGGGAGTATGCTTGGAGTTTTCAACAGCTGCGGAATATTATTTATGTACACCGTAGGTCCTTTTCTCTCAGTTCAGGCTTTCAGTTTAATAAATCTCATAGCCCCTGTGGCATTCTATTTTATCTTTGGCCTGTTCGTTCCAGGCAGTCCATTTGATTTAATTAAGCAAGGCCGAAAGGCTGAAGCTGAAGTTAGTTTGATGAAGCTTAGAGGTAAGCGGACATCTGGAGAGATCCAGAAGGAACTCACCAATATTACTAATACCATCCAAACTTGTTCCGGTGCAGAGAACACTGGATTTACGGCTTTGTTTAAAAACAAGGCGCTAACTAGAGCTATGTTAATCAGCAACGGACTTATGGTATTTCAACAGCTTTCAGGAATATGCGCAGTTATTGGTTATATGCAGACCATCTTTGAAATGACTGAAAACTCCATGCCTTCAACATACTCAACCATTTTCATCGGTTTTGTGCAGTTGTTCTCCAACCTGGTCAGTGCTCATTTAATAGAAAAAACTGGTAGAAAGCTTTTGTTAATAATCTCCTGTGCTTTTTCCACGTTTTCCTTAATCGCCCTAGGAGGATACTTCTTAATGTTGTCCTCAGGCGTGGATATGAGCGATATAGGTTGGCTACCAATCGCCAGTCTAATAATCTTCATTGTGGCCTTTAACCTAGGTTTAGCAAACCTACCATGGGTTATCCTTGCGGAACTATTTCCCTCTAATATCAGAGCCGTATCCTCGACTTTTACGACATTCTTCAGCTTCGCTCTATCGTTTTTAGTCACCATTTGCTTCCCTTTTGTAAATGAGGCACTGGGGATGACAGCGACTTTGTGGATTTTTGCCGGAGTACTTCTGATAGGGTTTGTTTTTTGTATTTTAGTGGTGCCTGAAACTAAGGGTAAAAGCACGCAGGAGATTCAAAATATGCTGGAAGGGATTCAGAAGTGAGTTAAAAGAAGATGAATTTAAGGACTTTGAACTGTGATATTTAAAGTAATAAATTTAAAGTAAAAATTGTTTTTTTCCAATTCCAACCTGTTGATTCACATAAATACCTAGGCGAGATTTTTATAATATTTATTTATGATCTAATAATGGTGAAGATTAATTTTTTAACATTCGATTTAGTCTCGTCTGATCCTTATACGGTACCTTTTTTGCTGCTGTGCACATAGAGTTTTAGTGAGTACAAGCAAAAGGCAATTAGGCGATTGATAAGTGCGAGGACGACAGATTACCGTTCCTCCTTCCATCGTCACCGATCGTCTAGTGTCGTTAACTCGTCAGCAGTACGCCTCAATCTAAGGATGGATTATATCATAAAAAGGACTTTTTTTTCAATTGATGCGTTCCAAAAACCATTTCTACCATGATTTGTAGAGGTAAGGATACATTAAAATTTATCGTAGAAAATTTCTCGAAGAAAATTCAAATTTGCATCTTCTATTTTGGCGGATGTTCAACGAAAATTTGCATTACAATTTCCTGATCGGCGTCCTCCTTCGGTGAACACTATCAGGAATATTGTGAAAATTTTTTTTAAATATGGATATGCGAATTCTTCTCACTTTGTAAAAATAAATCTACACAATCATAACTGAAAAAACTTTTATGAGAAAGAAATACTGAACATTTGTCTTTCTGTTCAAGAAGAACTTCATAATTCTATTAAAATCAAAGCAAGTCGAATTGGTGTACCTAATTCAAAGGTATATGATACTCTTAAAAACAGTAAGTACTATAAATCATACAAACTGCATAAGTCAAATGAGATTTTGAATCCAAACCACGAGTTTTAGATGGTGATGTGTGAAACTTTTGTTATGTAGCCCGATGCAGGGAGATAGGTTTAGTCAACAAAAACGCGTTGGTTCTACTAGTCACTACTATAATCGACTATTCTGGTCTAGATTCTATTCGGAAGTGGCTGTTTTTAACCTAAAGCTGTATTTATGCATATATCTAATCAAATAGAAGGGTGATTACAAAACTAATTACTATGCAATGTCTATTGGAAAAACCCCGGACCTTGGCTTAATTACTTTATCTGTGGGGCCAAGGTTAAGTTAGTATTATTGGTTGGGCCAAAGGGCGAGTAAGTACAGAACAAATACAATTCTTCATGAAAAATACAAATAAGTTCGAATGTCAGTTAATTTATCCTAATTCATAAGATAGGTACATTACACCTTGATGGAAAAGGCTAACGTCGACGAAAATTTTTTCCAACATCATTTTCACTGACTAATCAAGTTTTTCATTGTATGGGAAATATAACCCATCTGTTGCTCAAGTTTAGGTTCGAAAAAATCTTCACGAGACTTATGATAGAGGCAATCAGAGGCCTAAAAAACTTAATGATTGGGCTGGGATTATGATTGTGTTAGGTGTTGCTAACAAAAAAGGGTGGTCTGTTTGAGCACCTTCTACAAATCTCTTATTTAGAGGAGATAGATTTTCTTGTAACTGCGGTTTTTATTTTCAAAAATTTTAATTTATTATAACACGGGATATATGCACGTAATTTGCGTCTTCCAAAGTCACATAGAACTACGTCCATCCTTAGGTTAATACGTATTGTTTGCGAATTAACGACACTAGCCAATCGTTGACAATGGAAGAGAAAACGGTAACCTGTTTCCCTTGCACTTATCAACCACCTAATTGCCTTTTGCTGGCACTTACTAAAATTCCATGTGCATAGCAGTAAAAAAAGGTATTGTATAACTCCGTGCTTTTCAAGGAATCAATGATACTCTACAAAAAAATGTTGGGGGATAAAACGGTGCATGATCCTACAATGTACATTTTCGCAATCATCAGTTGATATATGTTATGCTGTAGCAAAGATCTTAAAAAAGCTAGCTATAATCTTAATTTGAGCTAAATATTCCATAAAATTCAGTTTATCCAAATCACAAAGTTTCAGAACCTTAACTATACTGTAATGGAACTCGCGAAACAAAACTCGGGAACACTTTAGTAGATTTTTATTCCACTCGTTATGACACACACAACCCTTAATCGTTTACAAAACTAAAGATCTCGGGATTAAACTGACATTTCAATAGAGAGAGCCAAGAGTTAATGAGGGAAGTGACAAAATTCCGGGAACGTCGAATTATATTATTATAATGGTAAAATGATCAAAATGGTTATCCCCTTTTACAAGCTTCGGGGTATTTTAAGTACTAAATCTGGGGGTCAGTACCCTAGGCGTACTTCGGTTTTAGGCAATTAACGAGACAATCCACAGATGGTAACTTTCTAAATCTTTAACCCGTAACGTCAAGATAATGGTAAGAAAAGATGATTTACGGGGGTGTTGCAGCTGTAGTGAGATTTTAGCAAAATGTGGATATTTTAGACTTTTGTCTTGACGAGGAAAAGGAGTGAAAGTTTTTATGAAGGGTAACCCTTATTGGAGGATAATGGGTTCCCAACATATGGCCATCCCGGACATACCACTAAAGTAGTGATAATGCATAGGCGTAGCTTAAGGGTACATTACAATACTAAAAACTAATTGTGCACTTCCACAACTACAATCCACGTTTAAAATTCACTCTGAAAATTGCATAGATTAGCAAATTTAGTTTCTTAATACAGTAATGTTCGCTTATAACGAACCCGCTTATAACGAACTTTCGGTTATAACGAACTAATCTATGAAGTACGAACTCAAATACATTTAAACGTATGTTATTTTTGTCATTTATAACGAACCCGCTTACAACGAACTTTCGCTTATAACGAACCTTAAATTTTTAGAAGAATAGAAAAACTTTACGGTTATAACGAACTTAACGCGGGATTTTACCGAAATCCCAAAGAAGAAAAGTAAACAATTCTCGGGGAAAGTCCAAAATCGTTTGAAGCAAATTGCTGACACAAACGACACAGTTGTTCCAGTATATTGATAGCGTTCAAAGAATTCGTTCGTTAAAAAAATTATGAGTTATATCATTAAAAAAAAAAACGTAAAGCTTTAACTTTAAATTGTAAATATGACATTGTTAAACGGTTGCAGAGACATGCCAAACAGAGTGAAATTTGTTCAGAAATGGGATTAAGTAAATCAACGGTAAGAACAATAAAATATGCAATGTTCACAGATATTTTTTTTTGTTATTCCAGTAATTTTCCGGCTTTGTAATAAATTATGTAATTTGAAATAGCATTAATACGAATTAAAATTTGACTATACATATGTAATTTTAGGTTGCAACAATTTGGAAAAATAAAGAAACAATCCTAAAAACCTTCGAAAGTGGACAACATTCAAATGTAAAAAAAATCAAAAAGCCCAATAATTATGAAGTTGACCAAAGACTCTTAAAATGGTTTTCTCAACAAAGAAATAATAACGCAATTGTTAGCGGTGCTATATTACAATCAAAAGCTGAAGATTTTGCAAGTAAGGTGTCCGGAAACCAGGAACCGAAATTTAATAGAAGCTGGATCGAAAGGTTCAAAAGAAGGCATAATATTACGAGTGGAAGAATTGCTGGAGAATCGACTTCAGTTGATATGAACATTGTAGATGACTGGCTGCAAAACAAATGGCCAATAATTAGGTCAAACTTTAAGGATGAGGACATCTTCAATGGAGATGAAACCGGTTTATTCTTCAAGCTTACACCTGATAGAACACTAAAGTTTAAAGGGCAAACCTGTGAAGGTGGAAAGCTTTCCAAAGAAAAAATCACTATATTTGTTGTAGCGAATTTGACAGGATCCGAAAAAAGAAAGTTATTGGTAATTGGAAAATCTAAAAACTCTAGATGTTTTAAGAATATTGTACAATTGCCAGTAACTTATAAGTCCAATAAAAGGGCATGGATGAATTCAGAGATTTTTATAAATGCATTACGTGAATGGGATGAAGGGAAAATTGTCCGGCTCATCCCGATGTTAAAAATTTGATGTGGATTACGTTAGTGTTTATGCCACCAAACACTAGTTCTAAATTACAACCCATGGATCAGGGTGTTATCCATAGTCTAAAGAGTCATTATCGACGACTCCTCCTCTCGGAAATGATATCTTGTATGGATAGTGGTAAGGAAAAATTTATTATTACTCTTTTGGATGCAATACGCTTTATTCATATGGCATGGCAAAAGGTGTCAAAGCAAACGATTAGAAATTGTTTTCGACATGCCGGTTTTCTCGAAAATGAGAATTTTGATTCAGATGATGACTTACCATTAGTCGAATGGCTTAAAAAAAATCAATGCAAAAATAAAACCGATATTCAAGAGGATTTTCTTCAAACCAACAACGATTTTCATGAATTTGTTCATGTGGATGACAATCTTGTGAGCGTTGAGTTTTTAGACGATAATGCCATTATTGCGTCTGTGTCTTCTGCATCTGACACTTATGATGATGATGAGGAAGACGAAGATGCAGCATATGAGAATAATGAAATAATATCCGTTCCTACAACCACAGAAGCACTTCGATATGTTTCTAGTATTCGTCAATTTCTTCAATCGCGAAATACTCCACAAAATGTTCTCGATGGAATAGCCCATGTGGAATTACATATAAATGAAATTCATTTCACCACAATAAAACAAACCAAAATTAGCGATTTTTTTCTTTCTAATTCCTAAAAAGTGTTGTTAAATTTAACAAATATGTATTATTTAAATTGGTTACTAGTTGAAGAATGTTACTTGTTGACTTTTTTAAAATATATATGTATGTAAATAAAGTGAGTTATGTATTAATTAAAAAAACAATCATAACACCATTTATTGCTTATAGCGAACTTCGGTTATAACGAACTATTTACTACGGTCCCTTGGGGTTCGTTATAAGCGAACATTACTGTACTTTGGTGATCCAGAATTAAGATGATACCACATTAACAAATTGGTATTTTAGGCAGAATAATGGGGTGGTTTACCCCCCTCACTCGTAAATAGGACAATCTTTCAGTAAACAACACTGTCGTTTAACATACAGACTCATATGTATGTCACCAAATGAATGCATTTACCCTAGGCAATTTAAGTTCCCTTTCGTTCGTAGGATTTATGAGTATAGACAGAGGCACTTCAGTTCTAAGAACCCCAAGTACAAATTAGCCGCTTATCACATGTAGACTATGGGCTCGCTGTTCACAAAATTGAAAAACCCCACACCTCCCTAATTATCATTCATTATCACATAAAGTTCTCTATGCTGCCTCAGAGGTACGAAATTTATCAAATTAGACAATACTTAAAAACAGGAATATACAAACGCCAGAATGAGTGTAAAAATAAAAGGGAAAAATAATAAAACTGCATTACTTAGCAATATCTTTATCTTCCACAAAAATTACAATAAAATGAATAGAAATTTCTACAACGTTAGTGCCAATTAAACCTCGATTTCTTATTAGTACTATGTATGGAACCAATCGGTCCTTTATTGGCTTAAATTGGATTTAGATATGAGATCGGTTTCCAGATTCGTCCTAGCCCCTTGACAACCAAACTCATAAATGTCCCATTAGTCGAAGTTAAATGGTGGTGGCATATATTATCGCTACGAATGGTCCTATATCAGGTTCCACTAGAAGTGATTCTAGATCGATTCTAACTCACGTTAAAATTAACAACACCGTAAATTACAGTAGTGATATGCAGAGCCTTGGCACCTTTATGAATATTTGCTTAGACTTTTCAAGAAAACTAATCCTAAACAGTTCTATTGTTTATGTAATGAAAAACAGTAAAGAAAATCAATTCTGAATGGTCAGAAACAGTCCTGACTGACGTACTAAGCATTACGTGATACGTGAATTTTCTGTGATACTTGCTCTGTGTGAATCTAAAATACTTTCCTGCCAAAATGTTTTACGCTAATTTTATTTTGCCCAGTATATCTATATTATCATTATTAAATTGATAGAATGTTTAAAATTATTTAAAATTAATTGTAAATATTGATTTTAACGCTAATGCCAAATAAAGGGTATAATAACACAGAAGCAAGGTTTAAGTAATTAAAGACAATTCTTCAATTAAGTCTGGTAAGCTTAAGCACATAAAGTAATGAAAAATAATAGCACGTACTCTGATTTTATTCAATATTTGAAACACATGTGAATCATATAACACTTTACTGATATCTATGCGTAGTAAGCGTAAAGGTTATATGAGCAATACTCTTTGAAGATGACCAGTGCCAAAAAACGAAGTTAGAATGTTAAAGGGGCTATCAGAAAACCGGTTCTTCATCATTTTTGTTATTGTATGTTCGGAGGTAAATGTAAGAGCTACATTATGACAATAATTTTAAACAATTGGCAAATTTTGTTTTCAATCTCCATTGCTTAATTGGGACCTAGGTATCTTGATTTTCGTTCATTTGTAGAGTCCGGATTATTAATAATGGAATTTTTTATATATTTAGCTTTGAAAATATAGTTTTAATATTAAAAATGCAATAAAAAAGCTCTAAAATAAGATCGAAAAATTCGAGGACCGAATTAGTGAGATACGCGTTTCGTTAGATGGCACTAGTGCTGCGATTTATGAATTCTCTGTGGCGGAGCCAGCAGCGCGTGCAGTGTCACTCGTCTAATAATGACAGTGACAGTGCACTGCGAACCAGAGCAGTATCTCGGTTCTGTAGAGAACTAAAACAACGGCGGGAAAACATTTTCCGTAACGGTTTCCGGAAATACATTCTGGATAGTTCGATCCAAACCATATAAAACCGTTAATCACATCACCAACGGTCTCTTTTCTTTTCCGGGCCTCGCACCCTCCACATGTACTCCAACTGGTAACAATCATACTCTGTACACAGTAGAAATAAGTTTATTCTAAGTTTAGTAATAAAACACATCACGTTCCTGTTTTACGAGTTTGGTGTGGCAATCCTATTTCTGACACTCAATGGAAAACGCCTAGTGATTCCATACCACGACAGCAGGACATCTCTATTAAATGACTCATGTGACACTGGATATGGGCCTCCATCTGACGGATGCAGAAACACTAAGCATGAAAACTTCATTCATCATGGTCAAGAAACAAAGAAACTCATTAGGTTGTTTACAATATAATATATAGATAAAAAAACCTTCATTTCCAGAAGAACAGACGATTGACATTTGGACTTTCTCGCCTAGTTCACAGTGTAAGAATTTTAAATACGTAACACTTTAATTTTCGACGAACATTTAAGGAAATTGGTTTATCTGTGCAAACTCATTCTTTTTTCGCTAAAAGTGATATGATAAGACCAAAAAATTAGTATCATAATAGCAATTATCGACCTAATGGACAAAAAACTTGATAATTTTAAAATAAAGCAATTTTCTCTTATACAGTGAGTCTCATAATCTTCGCAGTGGACAGAAACTTGACGTGGCCCTCACCAATCTCCTCTAAGCTTAAAAGCATTAATTTATTAAATCAACCCTTTACTTTGACCGATTATCACTTTGGAAGAATCATGGATAACTTCCATCCTGTATATGGGGAGTGCAATCGGTGTCCTCTTGGTCAATTGCTGCAGTCACAAATTGAGAAATAGAAATACTTTGCTTCTGTTAGCCTCACTTCTCATATTTACTCACATTCTATGCACAGCAGCATATAAAATTTCATTGATCCTTGTTGCAAGATTTTTGATGGGTATCACTGCCGGTGTAGTGTTAGGTGTGTTTTCAGGTTACGTGATTAAAATTGCAGAAAACCGAAACTAAGGAATATTAGGAAACGTGCTAGATGAGTTTAACAGTGGCGGAATTGTCTTCATTTACGTTATAGGCCCTTATCTATCAATTAGGGACGTCAGTTTAGTGAATCTTATCACCTCAACAGCATATTGTCTTGCATGTTGGTTGATTGTTCCTGAAATTCCTTATGATTTCATCAGAAAAGGCCAGAAGGCTGAAGCTGAGAATTACTTAATGAAGCTTCAAGGAAGACTGGCTGCCTTCCTTGATATCTAGATGTTCAAAAGAACTGGGTTTATATTACTCAACACATTCGAAGTTCAAATGTACCAGCCAAAGAGATTAGAAACCTTAGAGACAGGACCGCAGTAAAAGACATGATAATCAACATTGGTTTAATATTTTTCCCGTAATTGTTAAAATCTGCGCAACCCTAGGTTGCACGCAGACAATATCCAACATTCTATGGATTTATTCTGCAATGGTGTTTGGTTTCATGCAACTGGTCGCTAATATAATTAGTTTCCGCCTAATAGAAAGAGCTGGGAGGAAATTTCTCGTCTTGGCTTCTCTTATAATGTACACAATGCTTCTAATAACTCTAGAGACATATTTCCATATCACATTATCATCAGAGATATCTCCCACAGCCAACCCAGCGGTGTTTATAATAGGGTTTAATTTGGGGTTGGTAAATCTCCCATAATTGATGTTAGTTGAGTTGTTTACCCTCAACTTGAAAGCCAAATGGTTAGCAATAACAGTGTTTGTCCATTTCATTTTGACGTTTATAGTCACAGCTTTCTTTTCTCTTCTGAGCGAAGCTCTAGGACTAGCATGGATGTTTTGGATCTTTGCAAGATTATCCCTAACTGGACTTGTGTTTAGTATTGTTATGTGCCTGTAATCAAGGATAAGAGCCATCAAGGAATTCAGTTTATGCCAGAGAGGAGTGGTAATAAGTGATTAGTTAGCATGTGTTTTGTATTGTTCATAATAAACAATGCATTTTGAAATTTAATAATTATTTTATATAACGCATGAAACTTAAAGGCAGTACTTAAAAATTTTACATAACATATAGCTAAATACTTGGTATAAACTTCCTACTCTTCTGATTTATTGTCTCTTTGCAGAAACTTCTGAATTTCACCCAAAGACTTCCCTTTGGTCTCAAAAAGAATATAATGCACGAAAAAGTATCCAATAAAACAGAAAAAAGCAAACAACCAAAAACTACCAGCCATTCCCAATATCTCAGATAAGATCGGAAACAAGAAAGTAACCAAACAGGCAGTAATAAAAGACGTGGTTGAGGTCATCGCTGACGCTATTCCTTTGACATTGGAAGGAAAAATCTCTCCCATGACAGTCCATGGTAGAGGTCCTAGTCCGAAACTAAACACCAACATGTAGACTATCAAACAAGTTATTGGCAGCCAGAAGACTGGTTCTACATCATATTGATTTCCTTTCAGGAAGAAATAAATTCCCAAAACAGTCATTGAGAGAAAACAGAAGATACAGCAAATTTGAAGAAGCATTTTTCTGCCCATCCTCTCTACCATGAAAATGCAGGCAGTGTTCGATAACACTTGAACGCTACCAGTGATTATGGTGCATATATTAGGGGGAATTGTACTTCCTGCAGCTTCGTAGATAGTCTTCATGAATGAAAGAAGAGGGTTAATTCCAGCAAACTGCTGCAGAGCCACTAATCCCAGGGATATATACAATCCCCTTCGGCCTGCAGGTGACATAAACAAATCTTTAACTCCAGCAGTATTTTGCTTTTCCTGGTTTACCACCTCCTTAATATCTGCCATCTCCGATCTGATATCTGTGCCACGTTTTCTGAGCTTTCTCAAGCCCTTATCAGCATCATCAAAGTTCCCCTGAGCCACCAAGTAATACGGAGACTCTGGCATGAATATTGCAAAGACTATTATGAAAATTATGAGAGGTATTGCGCATGTTAAACTGTAGACTGGTATGCTGAGATGAGGCCCTATAGAGAAAGGATATATGATGCCCAGGGTGATCAAGACTCCCATGGCACTTCCATATTTTCCTCTATTACGAGCCTGGCTGATTTCACTTACATACATTGGTACTACTGCGAAGGCACTTCCTGAGCCAAGACCTAGTAGAAATCTAGAATTTATCAGTAAAATATTAGTTGCAGGGTATGTGGAAAATATCTACCTAGCGAAGTAGTATAAACCAACATTTTTAGCTCCAGCTAAAATGAGGAAGCCTGCTACCATAGGTAAAGCTAGGAAGAGAAGGGCTTTCTTTCTGCCCAGTTTATCTGCGCAGTAACCTGCAGCCAAAGGGCCTATTGCGGAGCCTAAAGGGTTGTAAGCAGCAATCCAAGCTTCTTCAGTAGTAGATACTACATGGTCAAATGGGTTTTCCTCTCCGTGGAGTTTCGGAATCACTGGGGAAGTCCAGGACATTCCAACGCCAGCGGCAAATAGGGGAATATCAGCTGAAATGTAATTTTTTTTAACTAACCTTGAAAATCACTATGCCAATACAGATTTTTTTCTAAACTATGTTTAATAATAGCGTGATAATTGAATACTTCCTTGATTGTATCAAAGGATTAGGTAAACTAGACTGTCATCTATTGATCGCAAATTCAAGGCTATTTTTTATTTCACTGTGTTCCATGTTAATATTACATAATTTATGCTATTGTTAACTTTCTTAACCGGATAATTTTTACTCATAGTTACAACAATTGATATCATAAAGATTTACGCATGTTGAAATGTGACAATCCTTTATTCCCTAATTTTGATCCACATTCGAGTAACTATATTAAATGGAATATTTCAACAATTTATGAGTTTACTCATGAATATTGATTTAAACACACGTAGTTAAAATATACGCGTAACCGCCTAAAAATCTACCAAAACATCTTCGTAGAGAATTAATAGGTAACGCATTCCGCTAGATGACGCTGGAACTGAGATTTTTGAAACCGCCTGGAAATAATTAAAGGGGAACTTGATAAGGGACTCCACTTCACATCTAACAAGGGCATTAGCTAAAAAAGAATTCTTTCACTATTCCCTTCACAAATAAATGCTTAATTATATTATAACCTTCCTTCCTCTTTATTCTATATTATACATATAAGGTAATGAAAGAATTTTTAAAGAATTACATATGGTTATTTCAAAGTTTTCCATTTTGTTTAACATGCATATTAAATCCACGAAAGCTAGCTGAAGTATACTTATTGTTACCGGTTAAAATTATCATACAAATTATACATTTTACCTGTAATTGCAGCCCAATGCAGAAACCAACACGCTCCCTCCTTTGCACCATCCTCATCTGTTTTAAACAGAGACCTATTTTCATTTGTAACAGTAGGTCTATATACCACTTCTACTAAATTCTTATCATCAGTCACTTCATCACCATTAACATTACTATCCCCCTTCAACACCATGGTTGCTTCAGGAATCGCCGATAATACTACGAACTGCTCATTCTAGCGTCTTCTGTACAGAATTATCTTTATTAAAAGCGAACTGGTACCAATTAAGAGGTACCATAAAGATTCTCTTGGGAAAATTGCACTCACTATAGATATACCAAAGACCTTCACTCTGACGTCAAGCTAATCCATATTACAATGCGCCCACTGCGCAGGTAGTCATAGAGAGAGGTTTTTTAATTACGAGTTAAATAATAATTATTTCAAATCTTAACAACAACTTTTTCAAGTATTGGTCATTTGCATGACTTTGTTTATTAAGGTTGGTGTCTCACAATAGTAGGGCTATCATACATACGTCTGGGACGTAGGGAAATGTAGTTCGCGACATTTAGTTTTGAGTGTTTTTAATCGTTTTTGGTATCAGTTAATTGGTTTTTAATTAATAGAATAAAAGCTGGAATTGTTTCAAGTACACCAGCCTTAAACAGAAGAGTTACAGAAGTTATCCTTCACTGATTCGCTCGGAAGCGTGTCGCGAACTTGAACCATTACATTCTCTGGACTGGTCAAGCATTAATAATTTTTTTCGGTTACAAATGTAAAATGTTCTTGTTAGAATTACACGTTTTTATTTATTTTTATTTATAGGTTGGTTTTGTTTCTGACACTTTAAATTCGATCAATTTTCTAGCAAAATTCCCATCGGGGCATCGAATATTTTAGATCCTGAAAATAGTGGTTGAGTATTAATCAACTCAGTACGTGATGTGCCAAGAATTCGAAGAACAAATCTGCTTTGCAAATACCACGAAAAGGATGCGGAACCAAATAAAGTTGTTAAGAACTTAATTTGCACATTTTAATGCTTGAATAAACTGCATTTGCACTCGACATTTTTCATCACTCTAGGAGCTTTAAGTATGCGGTAAGAAACTTATTTTTAAGTTACAAATAAAAATTAAATCATAAGCACAAAACTAGAAATAAATGTATAATTCATATCTACAAATAACTTTCTTATTTGCTGAGAATTTCTTGAATCTCAGTCACATTTTTGCCCTTAGTCTCAATCATTACCAACTTGATAAAAATCGCCCCAAAGGCGCAACAAACCCCAAATACCCAAAACGATTCCGCCATTCCTAGTGTCTCACTGACGATGGGAAATGCCAAAGTAACCAAGAAAGAAACCCCAAAACAAGTGGCTGACGCTAAAGCTGAGGCTATAGATTTCACGTTATCTGGGAAAACCTCACTGAGGACCGTCCATGGTACTGGTCCAAGGCCCAAATTGAAACTCACAATATATAGCAATAAACAAGCTATTGGTAACCACCAAAAATAAACCAGCATTGCGAATTGGTGTCGCTGGAGAAAGAAATATGCCCCAAGTAAAATTACTGAAACGGAGGCTCCAAGAGTTGAAGCCAAGAGAAGCAATTTCCTTCCTAATTTTTCTACTACAACTGAAGTGACTCCAACTGTAATTACTTGAATGGTTCCTACCATCATCGTAGCAATCTGAGGTGGAATGCTGCTTCCAGTAGCCATAAAGATATTTTCCATGAATCCAGTCACTGCATTTATTCCAGAAATTTGTTGCAAGATCAACAAGCCTGATGCGATTATAAAGGCCTTCCTCGTTCCTCTCGACCTGAAAAGCTCCATAATCCCCCCTTTGAGGTGTCTTTGATGCTCTTCAATTTTCTGCAGCTCTATTACGTCCTTTTGAGCCTGTTCACAGGAAATTGAACGTAAATTTATTAACGCTCTTTCTGCTTGTTTATAATGACTATTTCGGACTAGATAAGAGGGACTATCTGGGGCATACAAAGTGAAGAATATGAGAAAGATTTGAAGAGGTAAGAGGCAGGAGAGACAGAAGATTTTCACTGTCATGAAGCTTCCAATGGCGAAAGGGTACAGAACGCCTAGTGCCACGAAGATTCCTAAGATGCAGCTAAATTTTCCTCTATTGAAGTCTGAGGTGATTTCTCCTGTGTACATTGTGAGCACTGTGAAGACACCTCCCGTGCCCATACCATAGAGTAACCTACAAGGGAACAAATCTTATGACTCTCTAATGCAAATGAACTTACACATATACCTTCCGAGATAATATATCTCTACTTTATCAGTGAATGCTAAAAAGATGATTCCAGCAGTCATTGGCAAGGAAATGGCGATTAAAGTCTTTTTTCTACCGATTTTGTCTGCTGAAAAGCCAAAGAGGAACGGTCCAATTGCAGCTCCTACACATAGAATTGAGGCAATTAGGCTGGCTTGGGAGGCGTCTATCTGGGAGTTTAGGGGAGTGTCGGTACTCTGGAGTTTTGGAAGAACGGGGGAGCTCCATGAGAAGCCGATGCCTCCAGCGAAAGCCAACAAATTTCCTGGAAAAGAAACGAATTTATGATTTCTGTATCATTTTTACTCCAACCTGAAGGATGCTATGCATATGTATACAAGGTGTTTTCAACATGAGTATTTAGTGCAATGTATCGTTTTTTTTTCAAACGAATTACAAGTAAAATCGTTTAATAGGCATGATGATTATTTATAAGGGCGATTTAACTTTTTGCGCTCAATAAGTGTGCAGACTTTCGAGATCGAATGACAGGGAAGTTTGTAACATAGTTGTTGTTGGGAAAATACCCAACATCTTCACCTAATAATAAATTTCTTTCTTTGCCAAAGTAAACCCTTCTTAATCACCTTTAAGGGCAGTGTTTACATTATCCAAATCCATACACATTCCACACTCTTCCCACGCTCATAACTCTTCTCACCCATCATTTTTCTCACACCTTCATGGCACCATATTGATAAGCAATCCTTATTCCCTTGCATTAATAATTCACACTAATTGGTATGACTATGAGGTGGTAAAAATATATATGGATAATATAAGGTTCATATTCGGTGGGGAAGTTTTTGAGACGGTCTCAGACAGTCTCATATAGTCTCTCACACAACACGCAACGCCTCTTCAACACCTCTCCAACTCTCTTTATATACTCCTACAGCCTTAGTAGGGTCTCAATACTGCTCTCAATTAAAACATAACATTTCCCCTGTTCCAAAAAACTCCCGATCGTCAAAGGTTCTTGATAATCGGTGGTCGCTTGTGGTTCTCTAGTTTACCCTATTTTTACACTTTGTTATGATTTTTGTCACCTGTGCAGTAGTGTTGGACATTTAGTTAAATAAAAATAAGTGTTTTGTTATCAAGTGTGTTTGTCCTGCATTGGTTCAGCGCCAAATAAGCTGTGGTCCTTCGAACAAAAATAAGATCTAAACAAAAGAGATACAGTTCACCTCGGCACTGCCAATCAACTGTGCCCCCCTTGTGTCTGGGGTGAGACAGCAAGCAAAACACACACTTGCCCCGTTCAGTTGTAATGGGATATTTATTAAAAATTTTGGTACAACTCAACGATGACGTGAGCTAAAAAACACCATCCAAAACATTTTCATAAATGAAGACCTGTTAAGCAATTTTGACTATGCTGATTTGAAAAAAAAACAGTGAAGTGCATAACATTAAAATAACTATGGCTCATGTTAAAAATGTACCTGTATGACAGAGTTAAAAACAGTGCAATCAATTTAAGAGCGTAATTTGCTTTGACATTGTCCCAAACTTTATGGTAATTATCAAATTATTGTAATCATTCAATAAATGGATAATTTGTTATTTTTGGCTATCTCAAATTATTTAATTATATTTTTGTTTAGCATAAAATTAAAGGATTAAATTTGAAAATGGCCTTTTTTCTTTTCGACCAAACAAAAAGTAAAATCTTTACAATGGTGTAGATATAATACAGTTCGAAAATGATGATGAGAATACTCACTAAACATAGTAAAATGCCTTTGATAATCCTTACAATACTGGGTCTTAGATCGTGGAAGGATTGAGGATCTAGATTTTAGGAAACAAGCAGAAACAGTATGTCACCAAAAATCGATTTAATGAATACAAATGTAAGAGAACCAAAAGATAATGAGCACCTCTCTTTTAGTATCTAAACCAAATATTTCCTATTAACAAAATAATGAATCAATCTTTTTTCACGACTTTAAACTTATCACACACGCACATACATACAATGAAATCTTACCAAGAAACGCAGTCCTATACAAAAAAAACGTATCTCCAGGCACTACCTGCTTTTCCGGCTTCAAACTCTGGAAACTTTCCTTCCATTTACCGTGGTTATCCAACGTTGTCGGTCTATAAACGACTCCGGTATCATCCTTTTGATCAGTTAAATTCCGCTTATCTGTATTAATATCCAAACTTATAGATACATCCTGACCATTTAGCGGCTTTCCGAAATTGCTTTGAGACATTTTCTAATTGAGATGCGTACTTTCAAGATCTTGAGAAGTGGCTTTTCAAATGAAATAATAGTATCCAGTCACCGCATATTCTGCAGTTCCAATATTGTTTAAGTTTAGTGAAGACAGAAGCTTTAGTGATAACATATGTGAAAAAACTGGAAGGCTTTGGCATGGAAGCAGGTTTGTTACCTTGGTTGTATAAATCTTTGGGTAAATATAATTTGAAAATTGCTATTATATTTTGTGTGCGGGTGTTTAAGTTTTAAGAGAAATTGATGTTATCCATTGGCAAATAATAAAGGCATTGATATTTCAGTCACCTGTTTAAAATTCATTATTTAAATAGTTATCTTGTTCAATTGTTGCGCCATTCTACTGGGTAAATATTAGGTCGTGTAGTATGAAATGAGTAGAATTGAATTGAAACTTTAGTAATTTTTTTTTTCATATGAAATGTTTCTATTGTCAATCGAAATTTGCACCACCATTATCAATACACTTCTGCCATTTAACGGGAAGTTCATTGATTCCCCTGCTGTAAAAGCCTGCAGGCCGGGAGTCGATAAACTCTTGGAAGGCAGCTTTGACAGCCTCGTCGGAGTTGAATGTTTTCCCTACCAAGAAGTTATCCAAATTTTGAAAGAAGTGGTAATCAGTGGGTGCTAAGTCGGGTGAATACAGTGGATGACGAAGAGTTTCCAATTCCAACTCCTGTAGCTTGGCCAAGGTGACTTGTGCGGTGTGTGGCCGAGCGTTGTCGTGCAACAATAGCGGTGCGCTTCAATTGACTAATCTTTGCTGCTTAACCGTCAGTTGCCTCATCATTTCGGTCAGTTGTCGGCAGTAGACATCAGCCGTAATCGATTCACCAAGTTTCATGAAGCTGTGATGGATGACACCTGCGTTGGACCACCAAACGGACACCATAAGCTTCTTTTGATGAAGATTTTTTTTCGCACAATGTTTTGGTGGTTCATCTTGATCCAACCACTGCGATGAACGTCTGGTATTGTCATATAGGATCCATTTCTCATCACAAGTAACAATCCGATTCAAAAATGGATCGTTATTATACCGGCACAACAAAGAACAAGCTTCGAGACGTCGTTTTTTCTGTATGTCGCTCAACTCATGCGGTACCCACTTGTCCAGCTTTTTCACCTTACCAATTTCAGCCAAATGAGTCAATATTGTTTTTTTGGTTACACTGAATATTAACGATAATTCGCTTGCACTTTGACGTGGATTCGCTTCCACCACGGCTTTCAGATAATCGTTATCCACTTGAGTTTCAGGTCGTCCACGTGGTTCATTTGTTCAGGTTAGTTCAGGTCAAAATTGCCAGAACGAAATTTCATGAACCAACGAGATACTGTTTGCTGTGAAGTGACTTCAGTACTAAACACATCATTAATATTGCGAGCCGTCTGAGCTGTTGTGGTTCCACGGTGGGACTCATATTTCATTAACACACGAATTTCACAATTTTGCATGGCTGCACAAAAATTTTTATAAAAATAAAAGTTTTCAATAATTTTTAACACTTTAAACTCTAATCGAAAGAGGAAGAATGTACCTTTTCCACATAAAAAAGTCAAGTCCAAATATAGATTTAGAGTGAAGTTATTCGCAGTTGAATGTGGCATTTCGAGAATCTACTCATTTCATACTACACGACCTAATACATAAATATAAATAATGGAATGTGGATGAGGTCTCCAATCCCACAGTTGTAAATATTCTTACATTGATTGAATACATCGAATTTTTTTTGTATTAATTAAAATAATCGCAAATATAGAATAAAATTACGTGAATTACTATGCAAAATGTAAACTAAATGCAATTAGTTATTATAAGTCAAGCACTTTTCTATACAGAAATGTTTACTTGACTGATAATTCTGAAAGTAGTGAATATGTAGTTTTAAATCATGTATGTACTTTTGCTTCACTGTCTACATAATTAAACAAAAATTCCTGTAGCAAATATTCAAATTTGCGTTGGGAGCGTATACCTGGTTGCGATTTAAAATTGGCCGGAGGCTACGCGGTGGTAAAAAGAAATAGAGGCAGATTGTAAAAGTAAAAAGTTATAGAATAGAAGAAGACTATTTCAGAACATTTGAATTTGTCGTGGATCGAATAGATTAATTATGTATTTAAATAAATATAATGAAAATGAATAAAAAAAGTTTCCGAGGTATAGTATTTTTATGTCCCGTAATTTTTTAATGTCGAAAATGAATGTTCGAAAAAAGTGCTTTTCCAAAGCTTCAGGACCTCAATGGTAGTATTTACGGTCAACACAGGTCCAAGATTTTTAATTGTAAATTAGGGAATAAAATTCAATTTTTTTGCATTTGAAGTATCAACTTTGGGTGTCTCTAGTTTGAATTGAAATTATGTGTAAATTTTAACTCTTCCGGAAGTAACTTTAGAAGTTTCCAAGATTTTTTTATGCATAGAGAATATTATGCATAAACGTGTTATTAATAAAAATTGTGAATTATGGATAATTTAGTGGAGAAAGTTCTGTTTCTGCAGGATCACAACACGACGCTTTTGACTATTGTTCATAAGAGTAAATGAAAATTTATTAAATCATACACAAAATGTGAAAATTGAGAGTGGCTATATTTTTGTTATACATATTAATTACAAACATGACGTATGAAGTTCTAAATGAACGTTGCTTTTTAAAAAGCTGTGACTTCGTTTTCGATGAATTGGGCTTTTGAAATAACAAATTTATTTATCTGGTATTTTGCTTGGGTTTTTAAATAATTTTGTGTTTCTAAGTGATATCAATTTGGTTTTATGTGGATGTACTGAAATTTTATTTGTGAGAGGGATCAACTAAAATTACAATTTATTACATTATTCATTTCCTTTATTAATAATTATTACGATTACAAAGGAATTCTTTAGTAATCATGGTTTAGTAATGAACAATATGTTATTTTACTTTATTTATTCATCCATTAGGAGCATAAGATATTCTCGTTGGCGTACTGGTAGTTTTGAGATTGTTTTATATTAGGGGGGGCATTGGGTATCGAGTTATGAAAATTTTGTATTTGCGAATTAATTTATTATATATACGCTTTACTATTGAATGAAATGACGGAAATTTCCATCAAATTATTGATTTTTTTTATGTGTGGCGCTATCTGAGAACCTGGGTGGCAAGCACTTGCAGATTTCTTCTTTGTGGTAATTTTGTGTACATCGTGCACGACAATAATGACATTTTTCAGTAATTGTGCTGTGAGAGTTTTTCGTTTGTTTATATTAATTGAAATGTGAAAATGAACTTAAAAGTGTGCGTTTGAACGGAAAATGTGGAATTTAAACTTGAAAAGCAAAAAACAAAAGAGGTGTCATCTTAGTCAAACGATAGAGTATCTGTAGAATTTGGAACTAGGAGGTAAAATAGAAAACAAACCCACTGCCGAAGGAGTTTTCAATAATTCTCTATTTCCAGTACCTATACTAATACTTACAGACCATACAAACTAGTAATAAATATCCCTTTTTTCTAATGCAATCAAAACTTATTTTTGGTACCGTCGTAAAAAAGTTTTTTCATAAAGATCATTGTTTTGCCTCACCTTGTACTTGTCATTACAGGTTATCTCGTGTGAGTTGCAAGATTAGTGGGATTCCAATACTTTTGTGTTTAATTAATGATATTTTGAATATTACATTCTTCGTAGAAAGATACGTACTATAGCTGCCTGTCTCTTCTTTTCAGGACAAGAACTGCAGCCAAAGATATGAAATTGTGGTTCCACCATGAATGCAGCGAAAAAGATTGTACCATATCTAGGAAAGTGCAAGTTGCCTGCTAGTGGAAGTATTCCTGACAGCAACAGAAAAAGGTAGGAATTTAAAATTTTTATGGTTTTAGATTTGAACAAGAGTTACTATGCAAGGGATGAAAATAATTGTTATCAAAGAAATAATTTATTTTCAAAATTGTATGAATATTACAACAGCGAGTTAATTTGAAAACGCCCCACTTTTGATATTTCTGGGATTATAGAAAATGTGTTAATATACAAAAATAAGTGGATTTTATTTTCAAGAGGGATGTTTTTCTTTGGGATTTTTTTATTAAATTGGAAGTACTTTTTAGTAGGGGTGAAAAAAACCACTAAGATTTAAAATGGGTAGCAAAGTTGAGTGATACCTAATTTGAAAGGTTTTTTTAGGAAAAATAATGTTTAAAGTATAAAGAAGCTTCATTATTAATGGTATCGAAGAAAAATTAGTTATTAAGATGTTAATTATTCTAAAGGGCGTTTATTATTTGTCAAATAAGAATAAAGTGAATTGTTTTTACACTTTGATATTTCTAGAAGCTTACACTTGAATTTGCTTGCATGCAGTGGTAAGTTTACTTAAGCTTTGTTGTGAATTATCATATGGACGTCACTTTTAATTTGTTTTTTTCCTTTTTTATAGTAAGACCTTAAAAGTGAATAGAATAATTACTTTTAAGAACGTTTCATACCAATATAGGTTCATAAACGTTTTGTTTTAAAGATATCGGGTGTGGAAAATTTTAGGAGAAATTTTAATTATTTTTCATAACTTTTTTAAAATAAATTTACCTAAGAACTATTAACGTTTTGTCGTAATTATTATTTGAGTGTTATGGATCAGGAATATGTAGTAATTTAAGATAGAAAATAAACTACATATTATTTTTAAGGAGATTCCGTAGGTATTAATATTTAATTTTTTAGATGATTTTAATATGTATATAAGATAAGAACACATAGTGCAAAGGTACTAATGATTTTTATCACGATACAGGAGTTATGTGTATAAAATAGAATTGTAAATTTGGAATTGTTTGATGCGTACGTTATGTGAAATAATCGTGTCAAGACAATGGGTATTCATAACAGGACCAATTAGGATTAAATGGTGGATGCGAAAGAAGAGAGATTTTTTATGTGTGGCGTCATCTGGGAACCTGGGTTGCAAGTTTCTTCTTTGTGCGATTTTACAGATTTCTTTTTGGTGTCTCTTTGCAGATTTCTTCTTCGTGTGTACTTGTAGATTTCTTGTTTGTGGTAATTTTCTGTACATCGTGCATGACATTAATGACATTTTTCAGTAATTGTATCCTGAGAGTTTTTTGTTTTTTTATTTATATTAAATGAAATGTAGAAATTAACTTAAAAGCGTGCGTTAAATGAAAATGTGGAAGTTAAAATTGAAAAGCAAAATACAAAAGTGGTGTCATCTCAGTCGATCGACAGAATATCTGTAGAATTAGAAATTAGGAGGTAAGAAAGAAACAAAACTCATTGTCCAAAGAGTTTTTAGTAATTCTCCACTTTCAATAACTATTCTAGTACTCACAGATTAAATAAATTTGTCTTTTTTCTAACGCAATGAAAACTTATTTATTGTAGCGTCTTAAAGCAGCTTTTTGATAACGATCATATTGTTTTGACTCACCTTGTACTTGTAATTGAAAGTTATCTAGTGTGAGTTGCAAGATTGGTGAGATTCCAATACTTTTGTGTTTAATTAATGATATTGAATATTAGATTCATTGTGGAAACGTAGGTACTATAGCTGCCTGTCTCTTCCTTTCAGCACAAGAATTGCAGCGAAAAAGATTGTGTCATCTCGGAAAGTGCAAGCTGCCTGCTAGTGGAAGTATTCCTGACGGCGACAGAAAAAGGTAGGAATTCAAAATTTTTACGGTGTTAGATGTGAATGAGAGTCACCATGCAATTGATGAAAATAATCGTTGTCGAAGAAATAATTTATATTCAAAATTAATGGAATGAATATTACAACAGTGAGTTAATTTGAAAACGAACCACTTTTGATATTTCTGGGATTATAGAAAATGTGTTAATATACAAAAATAAATGGATTTTATTTCAAGAGGGATGTTTTTTGGGGTTTTTCTATTAAATTGGAAGTACTTTTTAGTAGGGGTGGAAAAAACCACTAAGATTTAAATTGGGAATTTTAAATGGGTAGCAAGGTTGAGTGATATCTAATTTGAAAGGTTTTTTGGGAAAAATGATAATTGTTAAATAAGAATAAAGTGAATTATTTTTAAAGTTTGATATTTATAGAAGCTTTTACTTGAATTCTTTACATGTAGTTATAATTTTTCCAGGTAAGTTCACTTAAGGCTTGTTGTGAATTATTATATAGATGTCACATTTAATTTGTTTTTTTCCTTTTTTATAGTAAGACCTTAAAAGTGAATAGAATAATTACTTTTAAGAACGTTTCATACCAATATAGGTTCATAAACGTTTTGTTTTAAAGATATCGGGTGTGGAAAACTTTAGAAGAAATTTTAATTATTTTTCATACTTTCTTAAAATAAATTTACCTATGAAATATTAACGTTTTATCGTAATTATTATTTGAGTGTTATGGATCAGGAATATGTAGTAATTTAAGATAGAAAATAAACTATATATTATTTTTAAGGATATTCTGTATGTATTAATATTTAATTTTTTAGATGATTTTAATATGTATATAAGATAAGAACACATAGTGCAAAGGTACTAATGATTTTTATCACGATACAGGAGTTATGTGTATAAAATAGAATTGTAAATTTGGAATTGCTTAATGCATAAGTTATGTGAAATAATTGCGTTAAGACAATGGGAATTCATAGCAGAACCAATTAGGATTAAATGGTGGATGCGAGAGAAGAGATTTTTATGTGTGGCGCCATCTGGGAGTCTGCGTTGCAAGTTTCTTCTTTGTGTGGTTTTGCAGATTTCTTTTTGGTGTGTTTTTGCAGATTTCTTCTTCGTGTAAACTTGTAGATTTCTTGTTTGTGGTAATTTTCTGGACATCGTGCATGACAATAATGACATTTTTTTATAATTGTACTGTAAGAATTTTTCGTTTGTTTATTTATATTGAAATGTGGAAATTGACATAAACGCGTGCGTTTGAAAGGAAAATGTGGAATTTAAAATTGAAAAACAAAAAAGAAAAGTGGGATGTCATTTTAGTCGATCGATAGAATATCTGTGGAATTAGAAATTAGTAGGTAAGAAAGAAACAAAACTCATTGTCCAAGGAGTTTTTAGTAATTCTCCACTTTCAATACCTATTGTATAATTTATAGATTAAATAAATTTCTCTTTTTTTCTAACGTAATGAAAACTTATTTTTGGTACCTTTATAAAAAAGTTTTTTCATAAAGATTATATTATTTTGACTCAACTTGTACTTATAGTTCGAGGTTATCTAGAGTGAGTTGCAAGATTGGTTAGATTCCAATGTTCTTGTGTTTAATTAATGATATTGAATATTACATTGTTCGTGGAAATGTATGTACTATAGCCTCCTGTATTTTCTTTTTAGGACAAGAACTGCAGCCAAAGGATATGAAATTGTGTGTGTGTCCACCCTGAATGCCGCGACAAAGATTGTGTCATCTTGAAAAGTGGGAGCTGCCTGCTAGTAGAAGTATTGCTGACGGGACAGAAAAAGGTAGGAATTTAAAATTTTTATGGTGCTAGATTTGAATGAGAGTTACTATGCAACGAAAGAAAATAATTGTTATCAAAGAAGTAATTTATATCGAAAATGAATTGAATGAGTATTACAACAGTGTATTAATTTGGAAACGAACCACTTTTGATATTTCTGGGATTATAGAAAACGTGTTAATATACAAAAATAAGAGGATTTTATTTTCAAGGGGGGACTTTCTTTTGGGGTTTGGTATTAAATTGCAAATACTTTCTAGTAGGGATGGGAACAATCACTAAGATTTTAAATAGGTTGAGTGATATCTAATTTTTTTATTTATTTTTTTTCGTTTTATTGAAAGGTTTTGGGAAAAAATTATGTTCAAGCCGTAAGGAAGTTTCATTATTAAATGTTTTGGGAAAAATGATGTTTAAACTGTAAAGAAACTTCATTACTAAATGTTTTGGGAAAATATGATGTTTTGTCATTAATGGTATGGAAGAAAAATTGTTTATTAAGATATCAATTATTCTAAAGGGCCTTTATTATTTGTTGAATAAGAATAAAGTGAATTGTTTTTAAACTTTGGTATTTATCGAAGCTTTTACTTGAATTTGCTTGCAAGTAGTTATAATTTTTGCAGGTAAGTTTGCTTAAGGTTTTTGTGATTTATCATACAGCTTTTACTTTGATTTGTTCTTTTGCTTTTTTGTAGCAGGACTTTAAGAGTACATAGAATAATTACTTGGAAGAACATTTCATACCAACATAGGCTCGTAAACGTTTGGTTTTGAAGATATCGGGTGTGGAAAATTTTAGAACAATGAGGTTATTTTCATAACGTTCTTAAATTAAAATTACCTATGTACTATTAAAGTTTTGTTACAAAAAGTGGGCCACTGTATTTAGTATTTCATGGTGTGTTTTATTATTGCAAGTTCTAAAATTGAAGGAATTCTAACCTAGATGAAGATTCGCGGTTTTTTTTGCGACGTTGCCAGTTCCTCCCTTTTCTCCCAAAACGAAAATGAATGATTTAATTTTCATTTGATCTTTGAATTTCACGGTGAAATAGCACATTTAACAAATTCATTGCTCAGGGAAATTATTTATCATCATATTTTAAATAGGAAAAACCATCCCCGAGGTGTTTCGGGCAATAAACGTGTTAAAAAACACCTAAGAAACAGATGATGTATCAATTATTACTATTAGGTCATGAGTATTTGCATTTACTCGATTTAAATGGTTGTTTTAATAATTATTATGAAAATTTGGAAACAAAAACACGTGTAGTAAAGGATACCGAGGAAGGAATAGTAATAATTGATACATGATTGATTTATTAGTGGTTTTTTAACACATTTACTGCCCGAAACACCTGGGGTGGTTTTGTCTATTTGAGATATGATGATGAATGAATTCCCGGTTTGGGGAAGGTGTGAAAATGATAATTTTTGAGAGAAAGGGGGGGAATGGGGGATATTTTTGCAGAGAAAACTGGGGATTTTCATCCGGGTTAGAATTTCTTGAGATTTTAGGATTTTTTGCACAAGCCGGCAACACTGTACGGCACCGGGCCCAAAGAGGGCCCGGACAAAGTGACGGACGCAACGCAAAGTTACGTGGAGGCGATTGGCCTCCAGGTAACTTGGCGAGGAGTCGGCCAGTTTGGCCGACCCCTCTTTGGGGGTCTTCAACCTCGTTTTTCGGATTCGGCAGAACGACAACGTCGACATATCGGAGTCATCCCCTTAGAGAGCGGGGGAACGCGGGAATTATTCATGGGGCCAGCATGAATAAGGCCTTTGTTCCCGGCGCTTTCCGAAAAGATGGCGGCGACATGCGCCGCTGCCGTTGACTGGTCTCGAATCCCGAGTAGATGAAGACGGTGGGAATCGGCAAAAGCGCGAATGTCTATACACTTGTTTCTTTGGAAGCGGTGGGTTTTTCGCGTGGCTCCATCTTTTAAGGGTTCGGAAAGGTAGTTAAAACGGTAAAAGACGAGAATGGGATAACCTCTCGGATCGTCAAGAGTGTCTGGAAAAAGTAAATGAAGATGGAAAATTTTGGAAGTTAATTATTAAAAAATAAAAGAATTGATTATCTACGGGATTCAAGATTAGAAGATTGCGATCCACAAATTTACAAAGTAAGAAGAAAGTAAAGAAATACTGGATTTTTCCATAAAATTTACTCTAACAGTGGAATTTGAAATGGTACCGTGGATGGAGAAATATTACAACAAAGAGGTAAATTAAGGATCTAAAAGCATATATTTCCAGGAAGCAAACGGAGGGACGTATTAAAAAAGGGAACACAGAAAGAGTGGGTCTGGAACAAATACTTTTTTGGTTAGGTTTACGAGCACGAGATTAGTAGTGAGGATTTTCAAGAGAAAACCTAAAAGGATGGACGTTTAACCTACACATTAGGAAGAAAGAAGGTCGGTTGCTCCTCAGATTTGATATAAATAAGATTAAACCATTAAGATTATAGAGGATTTCCTCGACAGATCAACAATGACCAAAGGTCCAGAGGTAGACACACTTAACTTTATTCAAAATTTGTAAGGAAAGTTAGATTATTGCTCATATTCATCGATAGGAAAGGCACATTTTTGAGTGGAGGATCGAAAAGAATCTAGGTTAAGAGCAAAAAGATACCAAGGTAGTACATTGTAGCTTTATCGAAGAATAGTGCTTTATTTATTTCTTCTTAGCCAAAAGGATATGATTTATAAGGGAAGGAAAGAGGGTGGTTACTTGGATACATGGAATTTTGAAAGACAAAAATTGGAAATTACAAGAACAGCAAAAGTGAAAATGATCGAGTAAGGAGAAAAAGAAAGGCAGCCAAAGTATTTTTTCAGCAGGAAGGAGATATCGAGATTTGGAGGATTGCAAGTAAGTGGATTATTAGGAGAATGCTTTTTGTCTTAAGAGGAATAGGAATTTCTTAGTTATTTTGATGCATCAGAAGGACATTTGATTAATTTAAAAGGAATTGTGTGAAAAATTGTACCATAACTTATGGATTATTTTGGAATTGAATATTTGAGAAAATAGAGTATTTAATTGGAGCACCGTACTACCGGAAAGGGTAATTTTATTTTGAATTTGTATGTGAGTATAGTAGGTAGGGTGTTTTATGGATATTTGGAAAATTCACCATTATAAGTATTATTTGTCTTATTGGAAATAATTTATTTAAAAGGTAAGAGACAACAGAAGGTATTACACATTGAAGATTAAAATTGATTTATGTAGAAATGGTGAAAATATATTGTTACATTAGTAGATATTGTAGGAAATTAAATTGTGATTATTATTTAAGTGTTATAGGTAAGGAGGATGTAGTAATTTAAGATAGAAAATTAACTGTGTATATTATTTTTTAAGGAGAAAAATTAGATAGATTTCTGTAAGTATTGATATTTAATTTTTTAGAAGATTTTAATATTTATATAAGGTAAGAAGAAATGGTGTAAAGGTACTAATGATTTTTGTCACAATATAGGAATTACGTGCATAAAATAGAATTGTAAATTTGAAATTGTAGATGTATATGTTATGTGAAGTAATTCTGTGAAAATATTAGGTATTCATAGTAAGTAAAGGTAGGGATATAGTACAGGATTTCTCAGGGTATTTTTCTTTTGAGGGAGTGGATAAAAGATACGGAGGGGAGGTAGATGGAAAAATGTACGAGAAACATGCATATAGAATGTAAAACTTTAAAGAAACTGGGTAGGATAGCAATTAGGAGTAAACGGTGGATGCGAAAGAAGAGGAGAGATTTAAACACAAAAATAGGACTTTATTTGTTATATGGAGGGATAATATAAAGACATGTAAGAAGAACGGGAGGGAATGCAAATAGCTGCATAAAAGAATGGAGAAATTTGTTAGTAGATTATTTGTTAACAGCAAAGATTATTCCTCCTGGATTTCGAGGATAAGACTAAGAAAGAACATTTATTTCAGAAGGAACAAATGAGCATGCATATTAAAATTAACGATATTAATAAAGGTATTAGGTAACTTATGGAAAACTTGTTTAGAACGATAGAATAAGGGAAGTTATATTATTTTTTTAATTATATTTTATTAGTGTTAGTATGTAGTCATTGCCAACTAGGAGCTTCCTAAAATTGTAGAGGAACTTTAGGGCTTAGAAAAGCCATTGGGGCGATTTTTCTCGGAAGATCTTTGAAAAAACACTGGTTTTTAAGGATAACTTGGGGATTCTGGGACAAAATGGTGAACGAGATATATTCACTGGAACCGTGAAGTTAGGAAAAGTAATTACAGGAAAAAACCGAAATTGTGAGGTCTAAGTGGAATTAGGGACGACGAATTTGGAAGGTTTAGCGATTTGGTGTTTTTGGAAATTTCTAAGCAGCTCAGGAAGGGCTGGAAAAAGACTTGGAAGAAAAAGCATTGGACAAGTCAAGTGAGAAGTAGAGATTGCACGGGGGTGCAATATTCATTGGAGAAGATATAAGAGAGAAGGTGGAAAACAAGATTGGTTTATTTTGAGAAGGGTTTGAACAAGTGGAATCGTGTGTAAAATAAAGGGATGAATTTGGACGATATGGCAAATGAGGTTTTCTTAAGAAAATATTAAAAGGAAGATGGATTATAGAACGTCATAGATTTGAAAGATTTTTAAAGAAATTATTTTAATTGTTTCTAAATTAACATTATGTATGATAATTTTTTATAGTGTTGTTTACGTATAAGTAGGATATTTATTAGTTTTAACTTTTGTAATTGTAAACTAAGGTAAAAGAGATAATAGGATGCTCCACATAATTTGCACACAAGTGGGCCAAGTGTGCAAATTATTGGGATAACATTAAACTGGCACCAACAGGTACTATCACGGTTCTAAAGGATTTATTAGAACTGGGAATTTGCTAGTCTGCTTTTTCGTGTTTTTACTTCATTTTATGATTGATTAGTATGTTATACTGTGTTTCTTGCAGGAGTAGGCTCTTTACGTAGTCTACATACTGTGCTGGTGAGATATAATTTGTATTATTTCAGAATTTTATTAGTGCTTTAGTCTTGTGTGAAATAGACTGTTAGGACGTAGGTTCTATTTTAATTGTACAGGGTATAGGGAAATAACTTTGTCAAATTTAACCGACGATCGAGAACATTATTTGGAACGGAGAGTTCTTTTGAACAGGAAAGAGAAACGTTTGTAAATTGACGAATTATTATTTAGAATTAGAAAATTAGAATGGCTAACCCGAACTAACCAGGATTAGAATGGGAAGTACGAAGGTAGCAAAGTTATTTCCCTAACACTGTATATTATATTTACGGCGGGTGCGTGTAATCCCCGGCGAGTTGGAATTGACGAAGCTAGAAACGTAACGTTGCTTTTGTATTTAATGAGAAAGTAAAGCAAATAGGGAAATTACCGTGATATTTGAGGAGATTTAATTTTTGGACGTCGTCGTAAAGAAGGGAACTATTAAACTGAGTCATTTAAAATGGCCATTCGAAGTTGAATCATTAGTAGTCAGCTGTGGAATTTTACACGAGAGAAATAGAAGATGAAAAGTAGGTCGCAGCGGGATCGTACGAATTTGAACGACAGGGCAGAGTGAGGTTATATTGCTTTATTTATTACTACTTTTAACTTTGAAGATTTCGATTAAACATTTAAGCTATTTTTTAAGAAAAGAGGTCGAATTGTTTAAAAAATGAACAATAATTGTCGAAAATGTCGTCCATTCACTTGAACGTACAAGTTTACCAGAACTTTGATACTTTTGAAGACAGTGTCGAAATTTCTGTGGTGATAATTGGTCACTGCCCAAATTCGTGCTTTGAGACTTTGATTACGTGTACTTACGGGGTAAAAGTGTTATTTTATAAAACTGGGAACAAGAAGCAACCCAGAGGTGTGATGTGCGGGGGCCAAGGTGGGTAGATATGCTTAGTGCACGAACTTATTAAACGATCGATTGAATTCTGGAAGGTAAACTAAGGTTATAAGAGCTGTGGTTATATTATGTTGAACATAATCGTGTGGTAATTTGTCTAAAATGTAAAGCAGCTTTTTGATAAAGATGTGATTGTTTTGAGTCAACCGGTACTTGTACTATGAAGTTATTTAATGTGAGTTGCAAAGATGAGATGCAAAGATTCCAACGTTCTGGTGTTTAACTAAGAATATTGAATATTATATTTTTCGGGGAAACGTATGTACTATAGCTGCTTCTCTTTTCTTTCCAGGACAAGAACTGCAGCCAAAGGATGTGAAATAGTGTGTGTGTGTTTGTGTTCGTCCCAAATGCAGTGAAATGATTGTGCCATCTCCGAAAGTGGAAGCTGTTTGCTGGTGGAAGTATAGCTGACGGCGACAGAAAAAGGTAGGAATTTAAAATTTTTATGCTGCTAGATTTGAGGGAATGTTACTATGCAAAGGAAGAATATAATTGTTATCAAAGAAACAATTTATATTCAAAACGAATCGAAAGAGTATTAAAACAGTGAGTTAATTTGAGAACGAATCACATTTGATATTTCTGGGATTATAGAAAAAGTGTAAATATACAAAAATAAGGGGATTTTATTTTCAAGGGGGACATTCTTTTGGTGTTTTTTTATTAAATTGCAAGTACTTTCTAGTACGAAGGGAAAGAACCAGTAAGAATAAAATAGAGAATTTTAAATAGGTAGCAAGATTGAGTGATACCTTATTTGAAAGGTTTTTTTAAAATTTTTTTGGTTTTCTGGAAAGGTTTTGGGAAAATTGAAGTATAAGCGGTAAAGAAGTTTCGTTAAGAAAGGTTTTTGGAAAAAATGATGTTTAAACCTTAAAGAATCTTCGTTACTAAATGTTTTGGGAAAAAGGATGTTTCCTTATTAAAGGTATCAAAGAAAAATTGTTTATTAAGAGGTTAATTATTCCAAAGGGTCTTTATTATTTGTCGAATAAGAATAAAGTGAATTGTTTTTAAACTTTGATATTTATCGAAGCTTTTACTTGAATTTGCTTGCATGCAGTTATAATTTTTGCAGGTAAGTTTGCTTAAGGTTTTTGTGATTTATGAAACAGCTTTTACCTCGATTTGTTCTTTTGCTTTTTTGTAGTAGGACTTTAAGAGTACATAGAATAATTACTTGGAAGAACATTTCAAACCAACATAGGCTCCTAAACGTTTTGTTTTGAAGATATCGGGTGTGGAAAATTTTAGAACAATGAGGTTATTTTCATAACGTTCTTAAATTAAAATTACCTATGTACTATTAAAGTTTTGTTACAAAAAGGTGGGCCAGTGTATTTAGTATTTCATGGTGTGTTTTATTATTGCAAGTTCTAAAATTGAAGGAATTCTAACCTAGATGAAGATTCGCGGTTTTTTTTGCAACGTTGCCAGTTCCTCCCTTTTCTCCGAAAACGAAAATGGATTATTTAATTTTCATTTTATCTTTGAATTTGACGGTTAAATAACACATTTAACAAATTGATTGCTCAGGGAAATTAATTATCATCCTATTTTAAATAGGAAAAACCATCCCCGAGGTGTTTCGGGCAGTAAACGTGTTAAAAAACACCTAAGAAACCGAATTATTACTATTAGGTCATGAGTATTTGCATTTACTCGATTTAAATGGTTGTTTTAATAATTATTATGAAAATTTGGAAACAAAAACACGTGTAGTAAAGGATACCGAGGAAGGAATGGTAATAATTGATACATGATTGATTTATTAGTGGTTTTTTAACACATTGACATGACTGCCCGAAACAACTCGGGGGTGATTTTGTCTAATTGAGATATGATGATGAGTGAATTCCCGGTTTGGGGAAGGTGTGAAAATGATTTTGAGAGAAAAGGGGGAATTGGGAAATTTTTGCAGGGGAAACTGGGGATTTTGATCCGGGTTAGAATTTCTTAAAATTTTAGGATTTCTTGCACAAGCCGGCAACACTGTACGGCACCGGGCCCAAAGAGGGCCCGGACAAAGTGACGGACGCGACGCAAAGTTACGTGGAGGCGATTGGCCTCCAGGTAACCTGGCGAGGAGTCGGCCAGTTTGGCCGACCCCTCTTTGGGGGTCTTCAACCTCGTTTTTCGGATTCGGCAGAACGACAACGTCGACATATCGGAGTCATCCCCTTAGAGAACGGGGGAACGCGGGAATTATTCATGGGGCCAGCATGAATAAGGCCTTTGTTCCCGGCGCTCTCCGAAAAGATGGCGGCGACATGCGCCGCTGCCGTTAACTGGTCTCGAATCCCGAGTAGAAGAAGACGAAGGGGGTCGTGAAAATCGCGAATGTCTATACGCTTGTTTCTTTGGAAGCGGTGGGTTTTTCGCGTGGCGCCATCTTTTAAGGGTTCGGAAAGGTAGTTAAAACGGTAAAAGACGAGAATGGGATAACCTCTCAGATCATCACGAGTATTCGGAAAAAGTAAATAAAGATGTAAAATTTTGGAAGTTAATTATTAAAAAATAAAAGAATTGATTATCTACGGGATTCAAGATTAGAAGATTGGGATCCACAAATTTACAAAGTAAGAAGAAAGTAAAGAAATACTGGATTTTTCCATAAAATTTACTCTAACAGTGGAATTTGAAATGGTACCGTGGATGGGAAAATATTACAACAAAAAGGTAAATCAAGGACTTAAAAGCATACATTTCCAGAAAGCAAACAGAGGGAGTTATTAAAAAACAGAACACAGAAAGAAATGGTCTGGAACAAGTACCTTTTTGGTTAGGTTTACGAGCAGGAGATTAGTAGTGAGGGTCCTCAAAGGAAAACCTAAGAGGATAGATGGAAAGTTTAACCTAGATATTAGAAAGAAAGAAGGTGGGTTGCTCCACAGATTTGATATAAATAAGATACACCATTAAGATCATAGTGGATTTCCTCGACAGATCAACAATGACCAAGGGTCCAGAGGTAGACACACTTAACTTTATCCAAAATTTATACGAAAAGTTGGATTATTGCCCATATTCATCGATAGGAAAGACACATTTTTGAGTGGAGGACCGAAAAGAATATAGGTTAAGAGCAAAAAGATACCAAGGTAGTACATTGTAGCTTTATCGAAGAATAGTGTTTTATTTATTTCTTCTTAGCATAAAGGATATGATTTATAAGGGAAGGAAAGAGGGTGGTTACTTGGATACATGGAAATTTGAAAGACAAAAATTGGAAATTACAAGAACAGCAAAAGTGAAAATGATCGAAAAAGCTGACTGGGGCCGAGTAAGGAGAAAAAGAAAGGCAGCCAAAATATTTTTTCACAAGGAAGGAGATACCGAAATTGGAGGATTGCAAGTAAGTGGATTATTAAGAGACCGCTTTTTGTCTTAAGAGGAATAGGAATTTCCCAGTTATTTTGATGCATCAGAAGGAAATTTGATTAATTTAAAAGGAATTGTGTGAAAAAGTGTACCATAAGTTATGGATTATTTTGGAATTGAATATTTGAGAAAATAGAGTTTTTAGTTGGAGCACCGTACTACCGTAAAGGGTAATTTTATTTTGAATTTGTATGTCAGTAAAGTAGGTAGGGTGCTTCATGGATATTTGGAAAATTCACCATTATAAGTATTATTTGACATAATTTGTTTAAAAGGTGAGATAACAGGTGTTATTATAAATTGAAAATTAGAATTTATTTGTATACACATAGTGAAAGTATATTATTTTTGAATTAGTAAATATTGTAGGAATTGTGAATTACATTATGATTATTATTTAAGTGTTAAGGATAGAAAGTAAACTGGATATATTATTTTTTATAGGAAAAAACTAGGTACATTTTTGTAAGTGTTGATATTTAATTTTTTAGATGATTTGAATATTTATATAAGATAGGAAAGATAGTGGTAAGGTACTAATAATTTTAGTGAGGATATAGAAATTATGTGTATAAACTCGAATTGTAAATTTGAAATTGTAGATGTATATGCTAAGTGAAGTAATTGTATTAAAATATTAGGTATTCATAGTAAGTAAAGGTAGGGATATAGTACTGGATTTCTTAGGGTATTTTTCTTTTGAGGGAGTGGAAAAATGTACGAGAAACATGCAAACAGAAAGTAAAACTTCAAAGAAACTGGATAGGATAGCAATTAGGTGTGAAGGGTGGATGCGAAAGAAGAGTAGGGATTTAAACATAAGAATAGGACTTTATTTATTATATGGAAGGATAATACGAGCATTTGTAAGAAAAATGGGAATGAATGAGAAAGAATGTATATTAGAAAAGTAGAATTTGCCAGTAGGTCATTTATGTATTTATAGTTCATAAGAAAGTAAAGATTATTACTTTTGAATTGTAACAGTAGAGGTGAGGAAGAACTTATGTATATTTTAGAGGTAAATAAGAGGAGCTTTTAGAAGGAACAAATGAACACGTACATTAAAATTAGAGATAATTTATGGAAAACCTATTTGGAATGATAGAATAAGGGAAGTTATTACTTTATTATATTTTATTAGTATTAGTAAGTAGTGATTGTGAACTGGGAGCTTCTTAAAATTCCAGAAGAGCTTTTGCAGGAGCTAGAAAAGCTATTTGGGCAATTTTTCCTGGAAGATCTTTGGAAAAACACTGTTTTTTCAGGATAACTTGGGGAGTCTTGGACAAAATGGTGAACGGGATGTATTGACTGAAATTGTGGAGTCAGGAAAATTGACTATGGGAAAAAACCGAGATTGTGGAGTCCTAAAAGGGGTCTAACTGGAACTTGGGATGATTAATTTAGAGGATTTAGGGATTCGGTGCTTTTAAAAATTTGTAAGAAGTTCAGGAAGGAAGGGAAATGGTCAGTGGAGATAAGATTTTTTCCTGAAAGAGGAGAACTGGAAAAAGACTTGGAGGAAAAAAGCATTAGGCAAGTGAAGCGAGAAGTAGAGATTGGAGTACGAAGGTGCAGTAGTCATTGTATAAGACACGAGAGAAAAGACAACTAACAAGATTGGTTTATTTCGAGGAGAGTGGGGAAAGTGATAGGATGAATTTGAACGATAAGGGGAAAGAGGTCTTCTTAAGAAGACATTAAAAGGAAGATGGATTATAGAACATTAGAGATTTTAAGGATTTTTAAAGAAATTGTCTTAATTATTTCTAAATTAGAAAACTATTTAGGGATAAGTAGGATATTTATTAGTTTTTAACTTTTGTAATTGTAAACTAAGGTAAAAGAGATAATAGGATGCTCCACATAATTTGCACACAAGTGGGCCAAGTGTGCAAATTATTGGGGTAACATTAAACTGGCACTAGCAGGTATTTTCACGGTTCTAAAGGGTTTATTAGAACTGGGAAAGTTGCGACGGTAGAGACAAAAACAGGTGGCGAATTTGCTAGTTTGTGTTTCTATTCTTTTTTTATATATTTGCTTTTGAAGAAACACGGAAAAGTATTTTATATTTGTGCGTTTTACACATTATCTTTAAATTGAAGAATTTTTCACGAGTGCTGTAGTCTTTCGTTAGAGAGACTATCATTTTATTTTAATTATACATCGTGTCGGGGAAATAACTTCGGAATAGGAAAGAGGAAGAAGATTCGTAAACGTAACTATTTTGATTTCTTTGGAAAAAGAGAGACACATTTGAAGAATTGGCAATGTGTCTTTTAGTTTGTTTCATTTGGATACTTCTTTAGAAAAGGAGAAATCAAAGTAGGAAAGTTATTTCCCTAACACTCCGTACAATTAGGATAAGTGGGTGTCATCGTTAGTTACTTGTGAAGGACGACGAAATTAATATTAAATTGCAACATTGCTTTTATAAGCATGGAGACGAGGAAGTAACGAAAAGAAAGAGGACGGGATGATTCCCGCGCATTTTCGGAAGTTATCGTACCGAGGGAACCATCAGAACCGACATCTGCACCGAAAATTGACGTTCGAAGTTTGCACGAGAGAAACGGAAGACGAAAAGTAGGTCGCGAGGAACGCATCGCGTAGCTCGACCATTTTCTGTCAAAAAGAACTTTTTGACAGAGCGGAGAGAGGTTACGTCGCCATATTTACTTTGTATTTCGAAGACGTTAAGGCGTATGACTAATTTTTAACAAAATTAGTCTAATCGTTCGACAAATGAACAATAATTGTAGAAAATGTCGTCCATTCACTTGAACGTACAAATTTACCAGAACTCCGATACTTTCGAAGACATCGCGGAGAACCGGTGGGGTGATAACTGCACACTGCTCAAATTCGTCCTTTGAGACTTTGATTAGGTGTGCTTACGGTGTAAAAGTGTTATTTTATAAAACTGGGAACAAGAAGGAACCCACCCAGGGGCGTCAGGCGTGGGGGCCGAGGTGGGTAAATATGCTCGGTACTGGAACTTACGAAAGGAATGACTACATTCTCGAAGATAAACTAAGGTTATTCGAGCTGTGGATGAAGGAATTTGTCTAACAAGTAAAGCAGCTTTTTGATAAAGATCTAATTGTTTTGAGTCTTATATTCTGGGGTCATGTAGTGGGATTTGCCACGATGAAATGTAAAGATTTCAAAGTTCTCATGTTTAAGGATATTGAATATTAAATTCTTCGTGGAAAGTATGTGCTATAGTAGCTTCTCTTTTCCTTCCAGGACAAGAAGTGCAGCCAAAGGATGTGAAATTGTGTGTGTGTGTGTGTGTCTACCTCGAATGCAGCGATAAAGATGGTGTGATCTGGGAAAGTGCAAGGTGCCCACCAAAGGAAGTATTCCCGAAGAAGACAGAAAAAGGTAGGAATTTAAAATTCTTATTGTGTCAGATTTGAGGGTTAAGCAGTTGACGAAAATAATATTGAAAAGAATTGGAAAGAGTATTTTAACAGGGTGTTAATATGAAAACGAACCACCTCTGATATTTCTGGGGTTATAGAAAAAGTGTAAATATACAAAAATAAGTGGATTTTATTTTCAAGGGGGAATTTGTTTTGGGGTTTTGTATTAAATTGCAAGTACTTTTTAGCAGGGGTAGGAAAACCACTAAGATTTTAAATAGGTGAAGTGATACCTAATTTTTTAAAGAATTTTTTGTCTTTATTAAAAGTTTTGGGGAAAAATGATATTTAAACAGTAAAGAAGCTTCGTTACTAAATGTTTTAGGAAAATTGATGTTTAAACAGTAAAGAAGTTTCGTTAAGAAAGGTTTTTGGGAAAAATGATGTCTAAACAGTAAAGAAGCTTCGTTACTAAATGTTTTGGGAAAAAGATGTTTCCTTATTAAAGGTATCAAAGAAAAATTGTTTATTAAGATGTTAATTATTCCAAAGGGCCTTTATTATTTGTGGAATAAGAATAAAGTGAATAGTTTTTAAAGTTTGATATTTATCGAAGCTTTCACTCGAATTTGCTTGCATGCAGTTATAATTTTTGCAGGTAAGATTGCTTAAGGTTTTTGTGATTTATGATACAGCTTTTATCTGGATTTGTTCTGTTGCTTTTTTGTAGCAGGACTTTAAGAGTACATAGAATAATTACTGGGAAGAACATTTCAAACCAACATAGGCTCGTAAACGTTTTGTTTTGAAGATTTCGGGTGTGGAAAATTTTAGAACAATGAGGTTATTTTTATTTATAACCTTCTTAAATTAAAATTACCTAAGTACGCTTAAAGTTTTGTTACAAAAAAGTGGGCCACAGTATTTAGCTTAGTATTGCATGGATGTGTTTTTATTATTGCAAGTTCTAAAATTGAAGGAATTCTAACCTAGATGAAGATTCGCGGTTTTTTTTGCGACGTTGCCAGTTCCTCCCTTTTCTCCGAAAACGAAAATGGATGATTTAATTTTCATTTGATCTTTGAATTTCACGGTGAAATAGCACATTTAACAAATTAATTGCTCAGGGAAATTATTTATCATCCTATTTTAAATAGGAAAAACCATCCCCGAGGTATTTCGGGCAGTAAACGTGTTAAAAAACACCTAAGAAACCGATGATGTATCAATTATTACTATTGGGTCATGAGTATTTGCATTTATTCGATTTAAATGGTTGTTTTAATAATTATTATGAAAATTTGGAAACAAAAACACGTGTAGTAAAGGATACCGATGAAGGAACGGTAATAATTGATACACGATCGATTTATTAGTGGTTTTTTTAACACTTACTGCCCGAAACACCTCTGGGGTGGTTTTGTCTAATTGAGATATGATCGAATGTGCTATTTCACCGTGAATTTGGGGATGGTTTAAAAAACATGATTGAGAGAAAAGGGGGGAATTGGGAACTGTTGGCAGAGGAAACTGGGGATTTCGATCCGGGTTAGAATTTCTTAAAATTTTAGGATTTCTTGCACAAGCCGGCAACACTGTACGACACCGGGCCCAAAGAGGGCCCGGCAAAGTGACAGACGCGACGCAAAGTTACGTGGAGGCGATTGGCCTCCAGGTAACCTGGCGAGGAGTCGGCCACTTTGGACCGACCCCTCTTTGGGGGTCTTCACCCTCGTTTTTCGGATTCGGCAGAACGACACCGTCGAGAACACATCGGAGCCATCCCCTAGAAAGCGGGGGAACGCGGGAATCTTTCATGGGGCCAGCATGAAAGATGCCTTAGTTCCCGGCACTTTCCGATAAGATGGCGGCGACATGCGTCGTTGCCGTTAACTGGTCTCGAATCCCGAGTAGATGAAGACGAAGGGAATCGTGAAAATCGCGAATGTCTATACGCTCGTTTCTTTGGAAGCGGTGGGTTTTTCGCGTGGCTCCATCTTTTAAGGGTTCGGAAAGGAAGTTAAAACGGTAAAAGACGAGAACGGGATAACCTCTCGGATCGTCACGAGTATTCCGAAAAAGTAAATAAAGATTGAAAATTTTGGACGTTAATTTATTAAAAAATAAAAGAATCGATGATCTACGGGATTCGAGATGAGAAGATTGGGATCCACAAATTTACAGCGTAAGAAAAAGTAAAGAAATACCGGAATTTTGGATAATATTTACTGGAACAGTGGAATTCGAAATGGAAACGTGGATGGGGAAATATTACAAAGAAAGAGGTAAATTAAAGACCTAAAAGCAAACATTTACAGGAAGCAAACGGAGGGGCTCACGGAAAAACAGAACACAGAAAGAAAGGGTCTGGAGCAAATACCTTTTAGGTTAGGTTTACGAGCACCAGATTAGTAGTGAGGTTCTTCAACAGAAAACCCAGCAGGAAGGATCGAACATTTAACCTACAAATTAGGAAGAAAGAAGGTGGGTTGCCCCACAGTTTTGACATAAAATGATGGAACCATTAAGATCATAGTGGATTTCCTCGACAGATCACCAATGACGGAGGGGCCAGAGATATAGACAAGGAACTTTACCAAAAACTGGTATCGAAAGTTGGATTATTGCTCACATTCAAGGATAGGAAAGATAGATTTTTCACCGGAGTAGTCGGATTCAAAAGAACTTAAGTTAAGGGCAAAAAGATAGCAAGGTAGTACTTTGTAGTTTTATCGAAGGACAGTGGTTTATTTATTTCCTCTTAGCAAAAAGAATAAGATTTATAATGGAAGGAAAGAGGAAGCTCACTGATATAGATTCTTGGAACTTTGGCAAGAGAGAAGTAGGAAATTACGAGAACAGCAAAAGTGAAAATGATCGAACAAGCTGACTGGGGCCCAGTAAAGGGAAAAAGATAAGGGCCAAAGTATTTTTTCACAAGGAAGGAGATTTTGAGATTTGGAGGATTGCAAGTAAGTGGAACATTACGAGATTGCTTTTTTGTGTTAAGAAGAATAGGACTTTGTTAGTAGTTAATAAGTAATTTGTGGGTTTAGTTTTGAAAGTGAATTAACAATTTTCTAGTTTCTAGTTATTTTGATGTATGAGAAGGATATTTGATAAATTTAAAAGGAAATGTGTGAAAAATTGTACCATAACTTATGGATTGTGGATGGACTTGTGGAATTGTAATTTGAGAAAGTAGAGTATTTAATTGGGGCACCATATTACTGTAAAGGGTGATTTTATAAGTTAGTACAGTAGGTAGGGTGTTTGATTGGTATTTGGAAATGTAAGGTGAAAGATTCACCATTATAAGTATTATTAGAAATAATTGAGGATTAGATTTTATTTATATAAACATAGGAAAAGTATATTATTTTTAAATTAGTAGATATTGTAGGAATTGTGAATTACATTGTGATTATTATTTAAGTGTTAAGGATAAAGATGTAGTAATTTAGAATAGAAAGTAAATTGGATGTATTATTTTTTATAGGAAAAACTAGGTACATGATTTGTAATTGTTTAGATGATTTGAATATTTATATCAGATAGGAAAGCATAGTGTAAAGGTACTGGTGATTTTTGTGAAGGTACAGGAATTATGTATTTAAAAGAGAATTGTAAATTTGAAATTGTCGATGCATATGTTAGGTGAAGTAATTCTGTTAAGATATTAGGGGTATTCATAGTAAGTTTAAGTAGGTAGGGACATAGGAAAGGACTTTTTAGGCAATTTTTCTTTTGAGGGAGGAGATGTAGGTGGAAAAATGTAACAGAAACATGTACATAGAATGCAAAACTGGAGAGAAATTGGAAAAGATAGGAATTAGAAGTAAATGGTGGGTGCGAAAGAAGAGGAGGGATTTAAACATAAGAATAGGACATTATTTATTATATGGAAGGATAACTTGAGCATATGTAAGAAAAATGGGAAGGAATGTATATTGGAAAAGTAGAATTTGCCACTAGGTTATTTATGTATTTATAGTTAATAAGAAAGTAAAGATTATTTCTTGTGAATTTCAAGGATAAGAGTAAGAAAGTACATGTATTTCAGAGGGAAGTAATTAGAGCTTTTAGAAGGAACAAATGAATATGTAACATGTATATTAAAATTAGTGATATTTATAAGGGTATTAGGTAACTTGTGAGACACACGTTTGGAGGGATAGAATAAGGGAAGTTGCATTATTATATTTTATTAGTGTTAGTATGTAGTCATTAGAAATGTGTCAGCTAGGAGCTTCCTAAAATTGTAGAGGAACTTTAGGGCGTAGAAAAGCCATTTGAGGAATTTTTCCCGGAGGATATTTGGAAAAAAGTCTGTTTTTAAGCAATACTTGGGGATCCTTGGACAAAATGGCGAACGAAATTTATTCACCGAAATTGTGAGGTCTTAGAAAGGATGTAACCGGAACTAAGGACAAAGGGGAAGATTTGAAAGAGGCTTAGGAAGGGGTCGGAACTGGTGAAAGGAGATAAGATTTATTCTGAAAGATGAGGAAAACTGGAAAAAGACTTGGGAGAAAAAAGCATTTCCAGCAGTGGACAAGTCAAGTGAGAAGTAGAGATTGAAGCACTGTGGTGCAGTATTCATTGGAGAAGAGAAGAGATAAGAAAAAAGGTGGAAAACAGGATGGGTTTATTTTTAGGAGGGTTTGAATATAGTGGGCAAAGTGATAAGATGAATTTAAACGATATAGCGAATAAGGTCTTCTTAAGAAAGCATTGAAAGGAAGATGAATTTGAACGATTTCTAAAGAAATGGTCTTAATTGTTTTTAAAGTAAGATGTTATGTATATAGGATTATTTTTGTGAATGTAACATTAATAGAGAATAAGAGGGAAGAGGAGGGTAGGCTGAAGGGGCCTTTTTAGGATGCCTCACATAATTTGCACACAAGTGGGCCAAGTGTGCAAATTATTGGGGTATTATTAAACTGGCACTACTAGTAGGTACTTTTACGGTTCTAAAGGATTTATTAGAACTGGGAAAGTTAAGAAAAAGAGAGGTAGGGAATTGCTCGTTTGCTCGTTTGCTCGTTTACTTTTCCAAATTTGTACTACATTTTATGATTGATTAGTATTTTATACTGCGTTTCCTATAGTAGTAGATTCTTTGTGTAGTTCACGTACTGTGTGGGTGAGATATAACTTGTATTATTTTAGAAATTTATTAGTGCTTTAGTCTTGTGTGAAATAGACTATTAGGACGTAGGTTCTACTTGAATTGTACAGGGTATAGGGAAATAACTTTGTCAAATTTAACCGACGATCGAGAACATTATTTGGAACGAAGAGTTCTTTTGAACAGGAAAGAGAAACGTTTGTAAATTGAGGAATTATTATTTAGAATTAGAAAATTAGAAGGGCTAACCGGAACTAACCACGATTAAAATAGGAAGTAGAAAAGTAGCAAAGTTATTTCCCCAACACTGTACATTTACTGTAGGTGTATAATTCTTGGCGGGTTTCGATTGACGAATTTTAGGTTAGCATTAGCAGTCAGCCGTGGTAATTTACACGAGAGAAATAGAAGATGAGAAGTAAGTCGCAATTCGATCATGCGATTTGGAATGACAGAGTAGAGTGAGGTTATATTAATTTATTTATTACTATTTTTAAGTTTGAAGATTTCGATTGAAAATTTAGGCAATTTTTTAAGAAAAGAAGTGTAATTGTTTAAAACATTGATAATAATTGTGGAAAACGCGGTCCACTCATTTGAAAGTTGAAGTTTACCAGAACTTTGATACTTTTGAAGACATTGTCGAGAACTTGTGTGGGGTGAAAATTGCACACTGTCCCAATTCGTTCCTTGGGGCTTTGATTACGTGTGTCGATTGTCTCGGAAGTAATTTTTGAAAACTGGGGACAAGAAGTAACCCACTGGTGTAAATTGGAATTGGTCGAAGGATTCCACATAACATTCTCGAAGATGAACTGAGGTTATACGAGCCATGGCTCCATCACCTCGGACATAACCCCATCGTACTTTGTCAGGGTGTGCGGATGAAGGTATTTGTGGAACACGTAAAGGTGCCTTTGGAAGTATTTGAGGATTATTTGTATTTTAGATTTGCATAGTTTGAGAATTTGCACATTCCGAGCTATGAAAGTAGGTATTATGACTGAGGAGGGATGGATTCGAAAGATTATTATGTGGTGTCTCATGGGACTAGGTGCAATGAATTGTCATTGTTTCAGATTCCGAAGGATGAAGTACTCGGAACACTTGCATTTGGTGATAGGTGCCAGAAGATAAGTCGAGGGGACAATGTCTTCAAGAAAGCATTGGAGGTTTGAAGCTCCTTAATTAATTTTGTGAGAAAACAGATGAAATGCATACAGTAACTGAGAAAGGAAAAGGGAGAAATGGAAGGACCCAATGGTAGGTAAGTGATGAAAGTAAGAAGTAGTGATAGGTCGAGGGATTTGAGAAGAAGAGTATTTTGTGAGGAACGAAAAGTGAATTGTACTTTTTCCTCTAAATTTGAGAGTCGAGTAGATGTGTAATTGGTACTCGAGCAGTACAGTTTGTGATATTGTGTGGTTCTTTAGCATTGCTCATGACTCGTGTAACAAGAAATGATGGATTCTTTTGAATTGTAAAAGGGGTTAAGGGATAAATAAATGGAAAGATTTGAAAGTACATTGAAGGGTACTAGTTTCTTAATGAATTTTTGAGAGAAACATATGAATTTAGTAAAAGTGCAAAGAAACTTTTCGTTCCTAGATAGGAAATGAGTGTATTTTCGATTTTATGATTATGAAAAGTGTTATTTTTGATAAAAGATGAAATTTAAAATTGAAATAACTAATTTTCTATGGTTTATGTATTATTTAACTGATTTTTGATAACATTTCTGTTTGTATTTTACTAACTGGATATTATATTTATTAAATTTGTGACTCTTTTTGTATTACTTTTGATGAGTCGAAAGAGTACTTGTCGAGGTGATACATTGGAGTGGTGGTATATTTGGTAACTGTATATTATTTATTATTATTATTATTATTATTTTTTAAGAAGCTTTTAGAACTAAAAGAAGGGTGTTTCTTCTGACTGCAACTAATAAAAGCAGAATTGAAGGATTTTGTGTGAGATTATTTCTAAACCTGTTACCCGACGAATAGGAAAGTGGTCTTTTGGGATTGGGGAGAGGATTGTCTTATTTTGTGGAAATGTAGTAACTTTTTATAGGTATTGTCTATATTTTTGGAAACATTCCCCGCAGTATTATGACTGATTTAGAGCTTGTACTTTGATATTTTGTATTTATTTATTGGATATTATTGGTGTTTCTATGAATGAAGAAGAGATACATGGTCTGCATTATATTGAGAGATGAGTAAAGTGTTTCTAAAGACATGTACTCTTATTTATTTATAATTAGAGGATAGTTTAGATATTTAAAAAAAAGTGACACATTAAAGGGTGGTATATATTGATTATTAAATTGTATTGTGAGGGTCAGGATGCACTGTGGAAATTTGGGGATGTAGGGAAGACAGAGAAACTAAAGTAATTTGTATTTTTCTGATTTGACTGTCTTTTGAGAAATTGAATAACTTTGAATTTTGAAGTAAAGGGGAGATTATTCTTTGGGAAAGGCCAACAAGTGATTTAGATTTTTTGACTTGAAGTGTGTAGTAGATTTAGGGGGACATTTCTAGTGTAATTTTGTATTTTTTAGATTTTCACGGGTGTTACTAGTGATTTGTAATTATTTAGATAGAACTATTGAGATAATTTTTGTATTTCTTTATTGCTGAGATGATGTATTACTTTATTTATTTGTCTGATACTGCGGGGAAAGAGATTAGATGATTTGGAAAGTATTTAAAAAAAAAAGGGACATTCTTAGGGAAGATGAGATTTGGGAGGGGGAACTGAGGATTTTAGAAAAAAGGGAATAGAAGAAGATGGGGGATTAAGGGACATTATGGAGGGAAATTGGGGGTTTTATTAATAAAAAGGGCTGAGGGATAAGGGACAGGAGTATTTGGATACTATAAAAAAAGGATGAGGGACAGGAGTAAGGGAACATTAAAGAAAAGGGATGAGGGAGAGGAGTATGGAAACATTATAAAAAGGAGATGAGGGATAGGAGTATTTGGATATTATAGAAGAGGGATAAGGGGCAGGAGTATGGGAACATTTTAGAAAAGGGATGAGGGATGGGAGGACACGGAATAAGGATGAAGGATAAGAGTGTACTAAAAGGGGATGGAAGAGATTAAGAGGAAGGATAAAGGGGGGACTAGAAAGGGATGAGAGATAAGGTGAGTATTATGAAGGAGAAGGAGGAAAGGAGCAGAGAGGATTGGCAGGATAGGAGAAGAAGACGACGACGATGCTGAAGCAGAAAAGGGGGACTAGAGAGGATATAGATTTTAAGAAGGAGGGGGAATGGGGGCTTTTATGAGGGATGAAGGAAGGGGGGCTTTAAAGGAAAGGGAAGGAAGGCTAGAAGGTGAGTATTTTAGAAGGGATGGAGGATAAGAGAGAGGGAGGGGAATTGAAGGCTTTTGGAAGGAAGGTGGGATTATGAATGGGATGGGGGAATGCTGGGGGACTAGGAAGGGAGCTATGAGGGGGAAAGGGGGATTATAGGGATGAGGGAAAGGAGTATTTGAATTGGGAAGGGAAAGGGATGAAGGATGGGAATTTGTGAACTCTGGAGAAGGGGGATGTGGGAAAGGAGTATTAGAACTTTCACGGGGAAGGGATGAAGGATAGGAATTCTTGAACATTAGGGAAAGAAGTATTGATACAATCGGGGACGAACGATGAGGGACAGGAGTACTAGAACATTGGGGGAAAGAAGTATTGCTATTACAGTGAGGGAAGAGAGTATTGATACAATGGGGGACGAACGACAAGGGATAGGAGTAGGCTAACTAGAGATTGAGAAAGGATGGGATTTAGAAGCGACGGGGGGACTAGGGATGAGGGACAGGAGTGTGTAGATATTATTAGAAGGGATGATGAATAGGGGACTAGTGAGAAGGGGATTATAGTGCTTTAGTGGGGATAAGAGAAGGCACGGAAAGAGATGAGATGAGCTGGAAAGGGTGAAGGGGAGAGACTGGAAAGAAGGGACGTGTACTGATGGGGGATTAGGGAAGGAAGTATTGATATTACTAGAGAACTGGGATGTAGTGGGAGGACATAGGGAAGGATTCGGAGATATTTCCAAGGGAACTCGCAAGCGGGGGCTTGTAGGGATTAGAGAGAGTGAAGAGAACTAGGAAAGGGATGAATTAAGAGATATTAGAAGATGTGAGAGGGAGAGATAGTGAAGGAACTATTATTGTAGGGATGGGAGACGGAGATGATTGAAGGAAGTAACTTAACTTGGATAGTAAGAGAGCTATTTATGAAGGATTTATAGGAGAGCTACTATGATTAACTGTGTGAGAAGACTATTTAGAAGGGACTAGATGATTTACTGAGCTTTGAGCGGATAGCTATGAGAGATATTTTAGGAAGAAGGGAACTAGATAAGGAATTTATAAGAACTGTAGAGAAGGAACTACTAGAAGAAACAATGACGGGATATTATTAAGACATTATATTCCTGACGGATAGAAAGAACTACTGAAAGATGAGTGATTTAGGCATTAGGGGAGATAAGAAACGGATGGATTATTAAAAGAACTGTGAGATTTATAGAGGAAGGTGAAGTATTAGATTAATGAGAGAGAGATATGAGTATGTATTGATAGCTAGAGGATGGATTATTAGGAGAACTATGAGAACATTGATATTTTACTAGATTAGAAGGATTTATTGATGATTATCGAGCAGGATTATAGATCTGATGACTATATTATAAAAAGACTGTAGATATTACAGCGTGGGGAATGAGGAGAATAGAGATACTAGTATTGAATTTGAGAGAGATATTAGGCGATGGGGATAACTAATCTAACTTATGAGAACATAGGAAAAGATGAACGAACTATGGGAATGATAGATATTAGAGGAAAGTAACGGATGATATAGATATTATAAGAAATGTAGGATATTTGTGAATCTATTTGGATGTAGCTTGAGAGATGTATTGATTAGAGAGGATGTGATATTAGGAGAAGAGATGGGATTAGAAAGGAAGGATGGATATCAGTGTATTTCTTTGGATTTGATGGAAAGGGGGGAAGTATCGAAACGTACAGAAGATATTATGAAGGGATTAGATTGATATAGGATAGTGTGAAATTACTGGAATATAAGGAAGATGTGAGATGGTGGAAATAATACTAGACATAAGTACTAGTATTGATGATTGAATCGGATATTTCGGACTTATTGAAATAGAAAGAAAACAAGGAGATCTGAACTAACTATCTAAAACAGTAACTTTTAGTGCTCTTAGGAATTAACAAGAAACTTGGGCAATTGTGTGACTTCTAGGATTATTGGAGAGATAGGAACTAAATGATTAAATCATTACTTCGAAGGAATATACGGATACTTGCACTTTTTTGATACTTTCTAGGATTCATATAAGAAACAAAATAAATCCTAATTAACCGTCTAAAACAACAATCTTCGAGGGAATTGATAAGAACTTGAACTTCATGATATTTTTCGTATTTTCTAGGATTCTGAAAAAGAAACACAATAAACCCTAACTAACTGATTATGGAACTTTACGAGATAACTACTATTTTTTGTACTTTTCATGCTTCTTCGTAATTTTAGGGATTTATTATAACTTTGAGATTTCTAGGATTCTTGAAGAGTGTGAATCAACTGATTAAAGCAAAGTAATTATAGGAACTTGCATAATTTAATGAAAACATAGAAAACTGAACTAATCCCAACTAAAACAGTAAACTTAAAAGAAGATAGATTTAAACTATTTTTAGGAATTTATAGTGATTCAACATTATTTTAGGATTTTTGAGGAAAACAGCACTTTTTGAAACTTCTTAGGAATTTACGGAAACTACCTTTTAGACACTTTTCACGACTTTTCTATGATTCTCAAAGGAGATTGAATTAACTGACTAAATGAAGATAAATTGCGACTATTTCTTGCAATTTTAGGATTCATAGTAACTTTGCTATTTTTCAGTATCTCTTCGTGATGACTTGATTTGAAACGAGATATGATTAATCGACTAAAACAACACTTTTTGGGAATTTCATGGTAACTTGTAACTGAATATTTTCTAGGAATTAACAGATACGTACAGGATTTGATTATTTAATTTATTTCTTTGTAATTTTAAGGGATTTATGATATTTCTTAGAAAAGACAAAATTGACTCGAAGTGAACAATTTACAGAAACATACTTTTTGTACAATTTAAGGGATGGATGGATTAAAGGATATTTTCTCGGGTTAGCTAGGATTAGATTATTTCTTCGTAACTCGATGATTTTCTAGGATTCTCAAAGGAAATTGAATTAACTGACTGAAACGGTACGACTAGGAATTTACAGGAACACACTTTTTGTACAATTTGAAGGAATTCTCAGGTTAGCTACGATTTGCTTATTTTATTTCCTCGTGATTTTATAAGAACATAGGAATCGACTATTCTTGAGAAGAAGGGAGAAGAGACGAATTTGGAAGTTTTAAAAGAAAAGAAGGGAAACATAACTAACAACACTTTTCGAGCAACTCGATGATTTTCTAGGATTCTTCACACTTCTGATAAATTTGGAAGTATGGGGATTTTACAGTATTTAGACATTTCTTATGATTCTTCATAATTGTAGTAACTTCTCACATTTAGGGATTTTATAGTAACTTTGTCATTTCTTGTACTTTTCATAGATTGTAACATTTTTCACACTTTGCCGATTTAGCTAGGATAAGACACTTTTTTCGATTTTCGCGTATTTTTAAAAGAAACGAAACTAACCGGACTTGTAACAAAAGAATACTTTTCTGTGATTTTAGGAATTTACTATGATTTGGACATTTTACAGAGATTTGAACTTTCTGCAATTTATATGGATTTTGTAGGATTCATGGGAACTTTGTACTTTTTAAGGATTTCTAGAATTAGACTCTTTTTGCATTTTGTATGATTTTGATAGGAACTTGAACTTTTTAGACTTTTGTGATTATAAACGACTTTTCGGATAACTGTGCTTTTCACGGTACTTTTTAGATATATTCTATGATTTCCACTTTTTGTAATTTTGAAGAGACAAAGGAAACCCGAACTAACTAACTAAAACAACACTTTCCTATGATTCTTCATACTTTTAATAACTTAGTAATTTTTGAGACTTTTAGGGATTTTACGGTACTTTTAGCATTTCTACGATTCTTCGTAAATTTAGATACTTTTCGTCTTTTGTAGAGAATTTCACACTTTTCGACTATTTGTACATTTTCGTGATTCTTAGTAATCGAGATGATTTTCGGATTTGCTAGGATATTTAGACGCTTTCTTATATTTCTAGGAATTTACAGGAACTTGTACTTTTGTAACTTTTGATATTTTCTAAGGATTTCTAGAATTAGACACTTTTCGACATTTCGTGTGATTTCTTATAGAACAAAAGAAATCCTAACTAATCGGAACTAAAATAAAAAAGAGAACTTTTTGAATTCCTTGGGGATTTCACAGCTTCCGACTACTTTTATACTTTTCTGTGTTTCTTAGTGAATTGGGATTCTTATTGTCTTTTCTTGTATTTTAGTAAATTATGATACTTTATGAGATTTCTTGCGATTCTTCAAAGAACAAAAGAAACCCGAACTAACCGAGAATAAACAACTTTTGGAGTAATTGTACTTTTCATAGTACTTTTGATATTTTCTGTGATTCTTCTATGCTTTATGATTTTTCGTAATTTAGGAACTTTCGGATTTATTAAGATTCTTAGGGACTGACATTTCTTGTGATTTCTTAAAAGACAAAAACTAACCATTTTCTGACTTACTTCGTATATTTCTTAGTACTTTGGCATTTTCAGTGCTTCTTCGTGATTTAGGATACTTTTTCGAGTAACTACATTTGTGCTCTTATGGGACTTGATGGATTTGCTGTGATTCTTCGAATATTTTGAATTTCTAGAGTAACTTTACAAGACAAGATTTTCTTTGGATTTTAGAAGGATTAAGATACTTTAGTATATTTGTACTTTTATGGGATAATTAGATATTTCTTGGATATTATAGGATATTTGCATACTCTTTGACATTTCTTGTGTTTCTTAAAGACTAGAAGAGATTTAAACTAACCAACTGTAAACAAAAGAACACTTTTCTGTGCTTCTTCGTGACTTTGTACTTTTACGTGATTTCTCGGATTCTTAGTAATTTAGATGCTTTGTGCTTTTATTGCATTTTACGTGTCAGCTAGGATATTTGGATTTCTTATAGAACACGCGAGATCTATACTAACCGACGATAAACACTATTTTTGATTCTTTGTGCATTTATAAGACTAGCAAACCTAACCGACTAAAACATACTTTTTCGTCTTTATTTAAAATTAGACACTTTGTGAAGTTTCTTGTATTATGGGATATTTGCATAGTTTTTCACATTTCTTGTGTTTCCTAGGATTCTTAGATATTTCTAGATTTCTCGTGCTTTTTATAGAACAAGGGAAATCTGAACTAACCGAGTATAAACAACTTTTTTCGGTATCTTCGTAAATTTGGATACTTAATTATATTTCTAGGAATTTACAGAAACTTGCACTTTTGTAATTTTAGACGCTTTTCTTCGTACTTTTAGGAATTTCTAGGATTAGATACTTTTTGTCTTTTCTTGTATTTTAGTAAATTATGACTCTTTCGAGCGTTTCTTATAACTTCAGAGTCGGATTATACAGGATTAGGATATTTAGATACTTGGACATTTTTTGTGTTTCTTAAATATGACAAAGGAGACCTAAACTAACCGATTATAAACAAAAGAAAGAACTCTTTTGTGTGATTTGAGATACTTTCGTGTTTTCTATTATTTTACAGAAACTTATACTTATTATTATCTTGTGGATTTTACACGATCACACATTATTTTCGACATTTCTCGTATTTTCTTAAAGGACGACACTAACTGACTTGGATACTTTATTCACTTTTTCCAGTAACTTGTCAGGATTGTACTGATACTTTTCGTGTTTCCTCGTATAATTAGAGTAGTTTTCTAGGATTTCTAGTGTACTTTACGGAACTTTCGATCGGATTTGCTAGGATATTGAGATACTTTTCACTTTCCTAGTGTTTTTTAAAAAATGACAAAGGAGATCCGAACTAACCGAGTACAAACACTTTTTTGTAATTTGAGATATTTCTTTGAGTAACTGTACTTTTAGACATTTTTGTGCTTTTCTTGGATTTGTAACGATTCGTGGAGACTTTTACATTTCTTGTGTTTTCTTAAAGACTAAAGAGAGATCTGAACTAATCGAGTAAAAACAACTTTTCTGTAACTTCGTAGATTTAGACACTTTTGTATGTTTCTTGTATTCTGATAGGATTTTTTTTTTATGTTTCTTAAAGACTAAAGAGAAATCTGAACTAACCGAGTATAAACTAGAAAAAGGATTTAGGATACTTCGTACATTCTTTGTGCTTTTATATGACTTCGCGTTAGCTAGGATATTTAGAGATCATTTCGGATTAAGACAACAAAGGAGACCTAAACTAACCGAGTATAGACACTTGATTTTTTGTAGATTTCTTGTACTTTTCTATGCTTCTCTCTCTCTCTCTCGGGTTTGTACTGATTTTGAGAGACTTGTCGAGTTTTCTAGTGATTTTTAACAACATAATTTAGTATTTCTTGAAGGATTAGGATACTTTTGTGTTTCCTCGTACTTTTCTAGGACTTGCTAGGATAATTAGATACTTGACTGTTTTTGACATTTTTTCTTAAAGAACAAAACTAACCGATTATAAACACTCTTTCTTTCTTCGTAAATTTAGATACTTTCGTATGATTTTCCTGTGTTAGCTAGGATTCGTAGACTTTTTTTTTACTTTTTCTGGCGTCTCTCGGATTTGCTATGATTCTTATGATACTTTTCGGATTTTATATATATTTTGAGTAGGATTTGGGTATTTCTAGTGTTTCTTAGAACTTCGGTGTCGGATTATTACGAATTAGGATATTTTTATGCGTCTTTGTACTTTTTTTTTTACGTCTTCTAGTATATTTCTCAAGTTAGCTAGGATTCTTATAACACTTTCTTGACGAATCGAGATACTTTACTGTGTTTCTTAGATTCTTACGATCCGTGGAGACTTTTTTCCCTTTTCTAGTAAGTCTCTCGGGTTTGCTTAGATTAGAGAGACTATTTCTTATTTTTTTTCGAGTGTTTTCACAACATATTTAGGTATTTCATAAAGGATTAGGATATTTTGTAGGATTTGCTTATATTTTCACGGTTTCCTATGAACTAAACTTCGTGAATTTAGATACTTTTCACTCTTTCTTAGTGTTTCTTATAGAACAAGAGAGATCTGAACTAACCGAGTATATACTTTTTTAGGTACTTTTCGGTGTTTCTTATATTCTTCTATGACTGATTTTGAGAGATAATTTCGAGTGGCTTAGGATATTTATGTATGATTCGTAGGGCTTATTTCTTATAAGACAAAGGAGATCCGAACTAACCGAGTACAAACAACTTTTTCTGTAATTTCGTAAATTTAGATGCTTTTGTACGTTTCTCGTATTCTTCTAGAATTTTGACATTTTGAATTATTTTAGAAGGATTAGGATATTTTCGTACTTTTCTATGCTTCTCTCGGGTTTGCTAGGATATTGAGATACTTTTCTGCGTTTTTGACATTTTTCTTAAAGAACAAGACTAACCTGTACTAACCGACTGAAACATACTTTTTGAAGTTTCTTGTACTTATAGGATATTTAGATATTTTTTTGTGATTCGTAGAGACTTGAACATTTTCTAGTTTCTGAGATTTTTGAGGGATTATTTTACATTTTTCTAGTAAGTCTCTCGGAATTGTAACGATTTTGGGATACTTTTATTACTTTTTCTAGTAACTTCTCGGGTTTGCTAGTATTTTCAAAGTAGTTTTAACTGTGTTTTCATACAACTTTAGAGTGTTTCATAAAGGATGAGGATATTTAGATACTTCTACATTTCTTGTGTTTCTTAAAAAATAACAAAGGAGATCCGAACTAACCGAGTGTAAACTAGAAAAAAAAAAAAGGACTCTTTTCTGTGTTTCTTGGTAATTTTAGAAACTTGGTACATTAGAGATTATTTCGGATTAAGACACTTTTGTGTGTTTCTTGTACTTTTCTAGGATTCTCTCGGGTGTGCTTATATTTTCTTGTTTCTTAAAAATGACAAAGGAGATCTGAACTAACCGAGTACAAACAACTTTTCTGTTTCTTCGTATATTTCTTGTACTTTTCTATGCTTCTCTCGGGTGTGTTAGGATATTGAGATTATTTCGGATTTAGACACTTTTGTGTTTCTTTGTACTTTTCTAGGATTTTGTAGATTTTCTCGAGTTTGCTTATATTTTCATAATTTCCTACTTTTCTTGTTTCTGAAAATGACAAAGGAGATCTGAACTAACCGAGTATAAACTTCGTAAATTTAGATACTTTTCGGTGTTTCTTTACTTTATACGATTCTCTCGGGTTTGTTATGATACTTAAGACACTTTTCGAGTTTTCTAGTAATTTCAGAGTAGTTTTCTAGTGTTTTTAACAACATCATAGAGTATTTTCATAAAGGATTAGGATATTTTGTAGGATTTGCTTATATTTTCATGGTTTCCTACTTTTCTTGTTTTCTGAAAAGGACAAAGGAGATCTGAACTAACCGAGTATAAACTTCGTAAATTTAGATACTTTTCGGTGTTTCTTTACTTTATACGATTCTCTCGGGTTTGTTATGATACTTAAGACACTTTTCGAATTTTCTAGTAAATTTCATAGTAGTTTCTGCCTATTTCTCGGGTTTGTTCCTATTTTCAGAGATACTTCTCGGGTTTTCTCATACTTTCACAGTAGTTTTCTAGTGTTTTTGATACAACTTGAGAGTATTTCATAAAGAATTAGGATATTTTGTAGTATTCTCTCGGGTTTGTTCCTATTTTCAGAGATACTTCTCGGGTTTTCTAGTAATTTCATGGTAGTTTCAGACTATTTCTCGGGTTTTCTCATACTTTCAAAGTAGTTTTCTAGTGTTTCTGATACAACTTGAGAGTATTTCATAAAGAATTAGGATATTTTGTAGTATTCTCTCGGGTTTGTTCCTATTTTCAGAGATACTTCTCGGGTTTTCTAGTAATTTCATAGTGGTTTTCTAGTGTTTTTAACAACATATTTCGGTATCATATAAAGGATTAGTTCAGGTTAGTTCAGGTTAGTTCAGGTTAGTTCAGGTTAGTTCAGGTTAGTTCAGGTTAGTTCAGGTTAGTTCAGGTTAGTTCAGGTTAGTTCAGGTTAGTTCAGGTTAGTTCAGGTTAGTTCAGGTTAGTTCAGGTTAGTTCAGGTTAGTTCAGGTTAGTTCAGGTTAGTTCAGGTTAGTTCAGGTTAGTTCAGGTTAGTTCAGGTTAGTTCAGGTTAGTTCAGGTTAGTTCAGGTTAGTTCAGGTTAGTTCAGGTTAGTTCAGGTTAGTTCAGGTTAGTTCAGGTTAGTTCAGGTTAGTTCAGGTTAGTTCAGGTTAGTTCAGGTTAGTTCAGGTTAGTTCAGGTTAGTTCAGGTTAGTTCAGGTTAGTTCAGGTTAGTTCAGGTTAGTTCAGGTTAGTTCAGGTTAGTTCAGGTTAGTTCAGGTTAGTTCAGGTTAGTTCAGGTTAGTTCAGGTTAGTTCAGGTTAGTTCAGGTTAGTTCAGGTTAGTTCAGGTTAGTTCAGGTTAGTTCAGGTTAGTTCAGGTTAGTTCAGGTTAGTTCAGGTTAGTTCAGGTTAGTTCAGGTTAGTTCAGGTTAGTTCAGGTTAGTTCAGGTTAGTTCAGGTTAGTTCAGGTTAGTTCAGGTTAGTTCAGGTTAGTTCAGGTTAGTTCAGGTTAGTTCAGGTTAGTTCAGGTTAGTTCAGGTTAGTTCAGGTTAGTTCAGGTTAGTTCAGGTTAGTTCAGGTTAGTTCAGGTTAGTTCAGGTTAGTTCAGGTTAGTTCAGGTTAGTTCAGGTTAGTTCAGGTTAGTTCAGGTTAGTTCAGGTTAGTTCAGGTTAGTTCAGGTTAGTTCAGGTTAGTTCAGGTTAGTTCAGGTTAGTTCAGGTTAGTTCAGGTTAGTTCAGGTTAGTTCAGGTTAGTTCAGGTTAGTTCAGGTTAGTTCAGGTTAGTTCAGGTTAGTTCAGGTTAGTTCAGGTTAGTTCAGGTTAGTTCAGGTTAGTTCAGGTTAGTTCAGGTTAGTTCAGGTTAGTTCAGGTTAGTTCAGGTTAGTTCAGGTTAGTTCAGGTTAGTTCAGGTTAGTTCAGGTTAGTTCAGGTTAGTTCAGGTTAGTTCAGGTTAGTTCAGGTTAGTTCAGGTTAGTTCAGGTTAGTTCAGGTTAGTTCAGGTTAGTTCAGGTTAGTTCAGGTTAGTTCAGGTTAGTTCAGGTTAGTTCAGGTTAGTTCAGGTTAGTTCAGGTTAGTTCAGGTTAGTTCAGGTTAGTTCAGGTTAGTTCAGGTTAGTTCAGGTTAGTTCAGGTTAGTTCAGGTTAGTTCAGGTTAGTTCAGGTTAGTTCAGGTTAGTTCAGGTTAGTTCAGGTTAGTTCAGGTTAGTTCAGGTTAGTTCAGGTTAGTTCAGGTTAGTTCAGGTTAGTTCAGGTTAGTTCAGGTTAGTTCAGGTTAGTTCAGGTTAGTTCAGGTTAGTTCAGGTTAGTTCAGGTTAGTTCAGGTTAGTTCAGGTTAGTTCAGGTTAGTTCAGGTTAGTTCAGGTTAGTTCAGGTTAGTTCAGGTTAGTTCAGGTTAGTTCAGGTTAGTTCAGGTTAGTTCAGGTTAGTTCAGGTTAGTTCAGGTTAGTTCAGGTTAGTTCAGGTTAGTTCAGGTTAGTTCAGGTTAGTTCAGGTTAGTTCAGGTTAGTTCAGGTTAGTTCAGGTTAGTTCAGGTTAGTTCAGGTTAGTTCAGGTTAGTTCAGGTTAGTTCAGGTTAGTTCAGGTTAGTTCAGGTTAGTTCAGGTTAGTTCAGGTTAGTTCAGGTTAGTTCAGGTTAGTTCAGGTTAGTTCAGGTTAGTTCAGGTTAGTTCAGGTTAGTTCAGGTTAGTTCAGGTTAGTTCAGGTTAGTTCAGGTTAGTTCAGGTTAGTTCAGGTTAGTTCAGGTTAGTTCAGGTTAGTTCAGGTTAGTTCAGGTTAGTTCAGGTTAGTTCAGGTTAGTTCAGGTTAGTTCAGGTTAGTTCAGGTTAGTTCAGGTTAGTTCAGGTTAGTTCAGGTTAGTTCAGGTTAGTTCAGGTTAGTTCAGGTTAGTTCAGGTTAGTTCAGGTTAGTTCAGGTTAGTTCAGGTTAGTTCAGGTTAGTTCAGGTTAGTTCAGGTTAGTTCAGGTTAGTTCAGGTTAGTTCAGGTTAGTTCAGGTTAGTTCAGGTTAGTTCAGGTTAGTTCAGGTTAGTTCAGGTTAGTTCAGGTTAGTTCAGGTTAGTTCAGGTTAGTTCAGGTTAGTTCAGGTTAGTTCAGGTTAGTTCAGGTTAGTTCAGGTTAGTTCAGGTTAGTTCAGGTTAGTTCAGGTTAGTTCAGGTTAGTTCAGGTTAGTTCAGGTTAGTTCAGGTTAGTTCAGGTTAGTTCAGGTTAGTTCAGGTTAGTTCAGGTTAGTTCAGGTTAGTTCAGGTTAGTTCAGGTTAGTTCAGGTTAGTTCAGGTTAGTTCAGGTTAGTTCAGGTTAGTTCAGGTTAGTTCAGGTTAGTTCAGGTTAGTTCAGGTTAGTTCAGGTTAGTTCAGGTTAGTTCAGGTTAGTTCAGGTTAGTTCAGGTTAGTTCAGGTTAGTTCAGGTTAGTTCAGGTTAGTTCAGGTTAGTTCAGGTTAGTTCAGGTTAGTTCAGGTTAGTTCAGGTTAGTTCAGGTTAGTTCAGGTTAGTTCAGGTTAGTTCAGGTTAGTTCAGGTTAGTTCAGGTTAGTTCAGGTTAGTTCAGGTTAGTTCAGGTTAGTTCAGGTTAGTTCAGGTTAGTTCAGGTTAGTTCAGGTTAGTTCAGGTTAGTTCAGGTTAGTTCAGGTTAGTTCAGGTTAGTTCAGGTTAGTTCAGGTTAGTTCAGGTTAGTTCAGGTTAGTTCAGGTTAGTTCAGGTTAGTTCAGGTTAGTTCAGGTTAGTTCAGGTTAGTTCAGGTTAGTTCAGGTTAGTTTGTAGTTCAGGTTAGTTCAGGTTAGTTCAGGTTAGTTCAGGTTAGTTCAGGTTAGTTCAGGTTAGTTCAGGTTAGTTCAGGTTAGTTCAGGTTAGTTCAGGTTAGTTCAGGTTAGTTCAGGTTAGTTCAGGTTAGTTCAGGTTAGTTCAGGTTAGTTCAGGTTAGTTCAGGTTAGTTCAGGTTAGTTCAGGTTAGTTCAGGTTAGTTCAGGTAGTTCAGGTTAGTTCAGGTTAGTTCAGGTTAGTTCAGGTTAGTTCAGGTTAGTTCAGGTTAGTTCAGGTTAGTTCAGGTTAGTTCAGGTTAGTTCAGGTTAGTTCAGGTTAGTTCAGGTTAGTTCAGGTTAGTTCAGGTTAGTTCAGGTTAGTTCAGGTTAGTTCAGGTTAGTTCAGGTTAGTTCAGGTTAGTTCAGGTTAGTTCAGGTTAGTTCAGGTTAGTTCAGGTTAGTTCAGGTTAGTTCAGGTTAGTTCAGGTTAGTTCAGGTTAGTTCAGGTTAGTTCAGGTTAGTTCAGGTTAGTTCAGGTTAGTTCAGGTTAGTTCAGGTTAGTTCAGGTTAGTTCAGGTTAGTTCAGGTTAGTTCAGGTTAGTTCAGGTTAGTTCAGGTTAGTTCAGGTTAGTTCAGGTTAGTTCAGGTTAGTTCAGGTTAGTTCAGGTTAGTTCAGGTTAGTTCAGGTTAGTTCAGGTTAGTTCAGGTTAGTTCAGGTTAGTTCAGGTTAGTTCAGGTTAGTTCAGGTTAGTTCAGGTTAGTTCAGGTTAGTTCAGGTTAGTTCAGGTTAGTTCAGGTTAGTTCAGGTTAGTTCAGGTTAGTTCAGGTTAGTTCAGGTTAGTTCAGGTTAGTTCAGGTTAGTTCAGGTTAGTTCAGGTTAGTTCAGGTTAGTTCAGGTTAGTTCAGGTTAGTTCAGGTTAGTTCAGGTTAGTTCAGGTTAGTTCAGGTTAGTTCAGGTTAGTTCAGGTTAGTTCAGGTTAGTTCAGGTTAGTTCAGGTTAGTTCAGGTTAGTTCAGGTTAGTTCAGGTTAGTTCAGGTTAGTTCAGGTTAGTTCAGGTTAGTTCAGGTTAGTTCAGGTTAGTTCAGGTTAGTTCAGGTTAGTTCAGGTTAGTTCAGGTTAGTTCAGGTTAGTTCAGGTTAGTTCAGGTTAGTTCAGGTTAGTTCAGGTTAGTTCAGGTTAGTTCAGGTTAGTTCAGGTTAGTTCAGGTTAGTTCAGGTTAGTTCAGGTTCCCGTGGATTGAGCAATCTATCGGGCGCGTCCCCCGGGTGGCGGATAGGGGAACGGCCAGGACTTCTTACGAGGTCACTGGTTAGTGGGAGTGATAAGTGATGGCTTCAGCTTAAAAACTGCAAGTCCGGAACGAAAACTTCCGCCGTGGACCAGCTTAACAAACCGTAAACAGCTGATGGATTTCGGCAACGGGGACAAGGATGTCTTCGGGGCCGGGGTGGATCAGGTGAACGGGGATCTCTTCGGGGATCGAGTGGTGAGGCCACTATAACACCTTCCAATTCTCGCGGCATGGCGCGCGCCCAAGAGATGCAAGGATGGGGGGAAGCCCAATCCTCAGCGGCCTCGAAGGGGTCCACACTGTGGATACGGGCTTGGCGAGCGCGCGGTACCTTAGCTGAAATTGTACTTACCTCAAAGAGTGCAACTTCTCCCAACTCACCTGACGTCCTTAGAAAATCCAACTCTTCGGAGTATCCTGTTCTTCCAACAACTTCCAAGGAGCAAACCGCAAACAGCCGATGGGTCTTGGTGGGGGCTGCAGTGATGTGGTCAACAACCGGGATGATCGGGTGCGTGGGGATCCTTTGGGATCGCGTGGTGAGGCCACTATAAATACCTCCCAAATCCTAAGGTGGGGTGCGCGCCGAAGGGATGCGTGGCTGGATGGAAGACCAGTTCCTAGCGGCTCCGTGGGGGTTCACCTTCATCCAGTGAACACAGACGTGGCGAATCTGCGGTACTCGAGCTGAAATTGTACTTCAATCCCAAAGTGCAATTTATCCACTTACCTTATCCTTATCCCTATCCTTGTGATGAGCCGCCTCCTCGGAGTATCCTGAAAATGATCCAAATTACTAGCCTATTCCTATCCTAAATAACCTATACTTACCCAATACTTACCTGGATGTGTGGCGTCCGTATATGTGTTTAAATTACAGTTATGATGAGTGGTCACCCAAAACGTGTACCCCAGGCGGGTAATAATCCCGCCATTGGTTCCGACCGGGTGAAAGCCCCGGTGACCAATGCTGGCCCCAAGGATTCTGGGGGGGGCCAGAACCGCTCCGACGCTGAAGGCGTCGTTGGAGATGTGGAGGACCGGGATATGGAGAGCCCGTTCGCGAGGAGTGGTAGGATGCGGCGATCCCCGCCCACTCGCAGGGAGACTGCTCCGGGCGAGGCGTGGAGGTCGCTGGCGGTGTCCGAGGCACTACCCACTAGGAGGGCATCGGAGGGGGCGGTGAGCGCCCTGGGGGGGGAGGAGTTCTTCTCCGCCTTCTCCTTGGAGATGCCCCCACCTACAAGCACCCCTAGCCAGAGGGGCAAAAGAAGGAGAGAGGCGGAGGAAAGCTTCTCCCAGTCCACTGAGGAGAGGGGAACGGCACTGGAGGAGGCCGTGGCGAGGGCGGACGACCTGGAGAGGCAGCTCAAGAAGAGCTACAGGCCAAACCAGGACTTCGTGAACGCTGTCTCCGGGCTGCGGAGCGTCCTGCGCAGAGCAGCCCGGGAGGAAAGGACGTGCGAGGAGACGGAGAGGCTGCGGGAAGAGAACGGGGCCTTAAGGAGGCGGATCGAGGAGATGGAGAGGGTGGGCAGGACGGCGGTGGAGAGGGTCGACTGTGCCACCCAAACGGAGTCGGAAGAGGAGCGGAGGACCAGGGAGCAGAGAGAGCGGATCCGCCGACTAGTTGCTTCTGGAGAGCTGCGTGCGGCGATCCGGGAGCGCTGGGAGGAGGGTCTGTTCTCTCAAACGGAGCAGGTGAGTGGGGATGCATGGGGGGAAGGGTATGGGAGCGACCTGGCGGTCATAGTGGGGGAGGAAGCTTCCGCGGCACGGGACGGGGTGTTGAGGATGCTCCCCGAACTGAAAGAGCTGGGGGAGGACCAGAGAGGAAGGGTGCCATTCTTGGTACAATCGTGCCGGCTGCGGAAGGGGGGGAGAACCGAGGAGAAGACACGATACGTCTTCTACCGGAGGTTAAAGGGGGAAGTGAGCCCGGAGGGGGTTTACGAGGCCCTTAGGGAGCTCGTGGAGACCGCCAGGGAGGAGGGCAGGACCAGGGTAGTGGTCCCTCATGTTCAGGGGACGGATCCCCTGAAGATGAGGAAGTTGGGGGAACTGGCGGCAGAGGGAGGTGGAGTTAAGCTCCGCTTCTACCTGACAGGGGCTGGGGAGAGCGGAACGGGGAGGGCCACCTCAAGGGAGGAGGAGGCCATCTTCGTCACCAGAGAGGCGGGGACGACCTACCTGGATGCCCTGAAAAGGGTACGCCAGGTGGTCGCGACCGGGGGGGGAGAGGTAAAGGTGGGCACGGTCAGGGAAACCAAGAAGGGCGAGGTCCTTCTGACCGTGCCTAAGGGTGGGAAGGGAGAGAGGCTCAGGGAGCTTCTCGCCAGGGAGCTTGGAGGGGGGCGTGTGCGGGGGGGGACTGGGAGACCGGTGGCCTTCCTGGTATACGGCCTGGACGGGGTTACCACGGGGGAGGAGGTGGTAGGGGCGGTGGCGACCGCGGCGGAGGTGGAGCAGGGGCGGCTACGGCTGCTGAGCATCCGGCCCAGCTTCGGAAGCTGCCAAACCGCCACCATCCTAGTGGAGGCCGAGGTGGCGGCGAGCGTCCGGCGGATCGCGGATCTCCGGGTCGGCATCTCGCGGTGCCGGCTGCGGGAGAGAAGGGAGTCCGGCCGATGCTACCGGTGCTGGCAGGGAGGCCACAAGGCTGGGGAGTGCAAGGGGGAGGACCGCTCGCAGCTTTGCGCAAGGTGCGCGCAGGGGGGCCACAAGGCCGCCGCCTGCCAAGCGGAGCGGTACTGCCCCCTGTGCAAAAAGGGGGGGCACAGTGCTGGGGGGCCCGGGTGCGAGCCCAAGCCCAAGGGGGAAACCGGAGCCAAGGGAGGACCCAAGGCTGAGGGTGGGCCCAAGGCCAAGGGGGAACCCAAGGCCAAGGGCGAACCCAAAGCCAAGGGAAAACCCAAGGCGAAGGGGGAGCCCAAGGGCGAGGGGTCGGAGGACACCCCGAAGACGAGGCAGAGGCCGGTGGCGGCCTCCACCCCCAGTGGGGAGCAGGATGGGGACGACTCTCCATCAACCAGCTTCCTGCGGTCGCTGGTGGCCGATGGAGATGGAGGAGCCGTGGAAGGGACGGGGAAGGACTAGGAGCGGACACGGGTGAGTGTGCGTGAATGTGAGTGTGAGTGTTGGTGTGGGTCTGTATGGGGTCATGGCGTCGGACAGGGAACTGCGGTGCCTGCAGATCAACCTGGACAGGGGCCGTCTCGCGATGGACCTCATGTACCAGGTGATCAGAGAGCAGGGCATCCACGTGGTGCTCGGTCAGGAACCGTGCGTGGCCGAAGGGAGCCTAGTAAGGGACAGGTGCGACGACGCTTTCATCTGGCTTGCGCCGGGTGTGAGCGTGCAGTCAATCCACCGAGACCGGGGGTTCGTTGCAGCGGAGCTGGACGGTGTCACTCTCGTCTCCGCGTACTTCTCTCCGAACCGGACCACTGCTTCATTCGAGGCGTGGATTCGGCGACTGGAGGGGTATGTCAGGGGGCGTGATGGCAGGAAGGTTCTCATCGCTGGGGACCTGAACGCCAAGAGTGGGCGGTTCGGCTCCTGGGTGACGAATGCCTACGGACGGGTCCTGGAAGAGTTCCTGGAGGCCGTGGAACTCGTCCCCATCAACACCGGGGGCGAGTGGACGTTCGGGAACCGGAACGGCAGGTCGCTGATTGACGTGACCATGGCAGGTACGACTGTGCATGGTTGCGTGCGTGATTGGAATGTTGAAGTGGGAATGGAGAGCGGAAGTGGCCACAGGTACATCTCCTATCGCTTGACGCGTGGGGGAACTGTACCTGTTGGCGTGGATAGAAGTGAGAAGAAGGTAGGATGGAAAGTGAACGAGAAGGGGTTAGGGCGATTGAGCCAGTACGTGATGGTGCATGACGGTCTGGGCGAAGTGGAAACTCCCGAAGGAATAGTTCGGGAGATAAGCGAAGCTTGTGACCGGTGTTTAAGGAAACGTGAGTGTGGGAATGCGAAACGAGAGGTGTACTGGTGGAATGAAGAGGTCGCCGAAAGGCGGAAAGCATGTGTGAGAGCAAGAAGGAAGTGGACGAGAGAGAGAGGAAGGGGGCGGCACCGGTCTAGATCCGAAACGGGCGAGACCGAGGCAGCCGACAGGTATAAAAGGGAAAAGAAGGCTCTCAAGGCGTCCGTAAGGAAGGCCAAGAGAGATGAGTGGAATCGTGTGTGTGCGGAGCTGGAAACGGACGTCTGGGGACTCGGCTACAAGATTGTGGCCGGGAAACTTGGCCGACTGAGAAGTGGTCCCCTGCCCACGGCAGAAATGCACAGGCAGGTGGACACGCTGTTCCCGGTGAAGCCGCGGGTAATGTGGGAAAAGGTGCGGGTAGTGCCGGATGACGTGCCTCGGGTTACGGCGGAGGAGATCCGCCGGGCGGTCGGGGAACTCAAGAGCCGCAAGGCTCCGGGACTGGACGGAATACCGAACGAGGTCTTGAAGCTGTATCTTGGGGCAGTGCCCCAGGGTATGGTGGGTTGCGTGAATCGCATCTTGACCTCGGGAGAGTACCCTAAGGTTTGGAAGAGGACTCGACTCGTGCTGGTGGAGAAACCGAAGCGTGATCCGGGTGCGGAGGCCACGTACCGGCCCATATGCCTTGTGGACGGACTCGGGAAAGTGGCGGAAAAGGTGGTCAAGACCAGATTGCTGGAAGAAGCGACGAGGTATGGCATGATTGATGAGAGACAGTATGGGTTCGTTAAGGGCAGGAGCACCCTGGACGCCATGCGGTCTGTCATGCAGGTCGTGGAGGGGATCAGGAGGAAAAGTTACACGCATGCGGGCTTCTGCGTCATGGTAACGATAGATGTGAAGAACGCTTTCAATAGTGCACCGTGGGACCTCATCATGAATGTGTTGAGGAGGTCCGCGGTGAGCGGGTACCTCTTGAACGTAGTTCAGTCGTACCTGCATGCTCGGGTTTTGGTGTTGCCAGACGGGGGGGTCCGAGAGTTGTCGTGTGGGGTGCCTCAGGGGTCTGTGCTGGGCCCCGTCTTGTGGAACCTCTACTACGACGGGATACTGACGGCCGGATACCCGCGTGGAGTCACTCCGGTGGCTTACGCGGACGACCTGGCGTTGGTGGTCACGGCGGGGGACGGGGAAACCCTAGAGACGCGGACTAGGCAGGCCATGGAACTGGTCGCCGATACGTTCGAAAGCATGGGACTTAGCATGGCCACGGAGAAAACCGAAATGGTTCTCCTGGCCGGGCGAAGGAAAATAAGGAGTATGAGTCTGAGAGTGGACGACGTCTCGTACGAGACGAAAGAATGCGTGAAGTACCTGGGAGTGTGGTTCAGCAGAAATGCTCGCTTCGGTGAGCATGCGCGCCGGACCGCCGAAAAGGTATCTAGAGTGATTGGGAAGCTCGAAGGCATTTTGCCTAGAGTCGGTGGATTGGGGTATGAAAGACGGAGGTTGATGGTGATGGCGGCATCGTCGGTTCTGCTGTACGCAGCTCCTGTCTGGAAGACGGAGATGACGTGCGGCAAGTACGTGGCCATCCTGGAGAGGGCAAATCGTTTGCTCGCACTCCGGGTGGCCAGTGCCTACAGAACGGCACCAACCGAGGCGGTGTTAGCTTTGGCCAAGATACCTCCGGTGCGGATTAGAGTACTAGAGAGAAGTATGCTGAGTGAAGGTGAAGGTAGGAGCGAGGCGAAAGAATGGGTGATGAGAGAATGGGAGAAGGACTGGGAGAAGTATGAGGGCTGGATTAAAACCTTCATACCCCGGATCCGGATCTGGTACGAGTGTGAGTGGAGTAAGAGCGGGTATGCGCTGTCACAGGTATTTACCGGGCACGGTGTATTTGGTAAGTATCTGAAGCGCATCGGGGTGGAGAGGAGTGCGCGTTGCTGGTTCTGCGATGCGAATGAGGACACACCGGAGCATACGCTCTGGGAATGTCCAGAATGGGAGGGCTATCGGGTGGAGGCCAGGGAGAGCGGACTCGACCTGGACCGAAACAAGATAGGAAATGAATTGGTGGATAGTGAGAGAAAATGGGAAGCATTTGTGGGCCTGACGGAAAAAATCCTGATGGCCAAGATTGCAAGGGAGAACGAGAGGAAGAAAAGTGGGGTGCGTGTCCGCACCTAGTCTGGGAGATCGAGGAAGCCCCGATGTAATGCCGAAAGGCGGTCCCGGGGCAGAAGAGGGGAGGTGGGTTTAGTGGGTAGGCGGGCGACGTAATGGTCGGTCGAATCCCACACTACCCGGCTGTGGACCAAGTCGGGTGTCTTAAGAAGATTCCCTCCTCCTCGCAAAAAAAAAAAAAAAAAAAAAAAAAAAAAAAAAAAAAAGGTTAGTTCAGGTTAGTTCAGGTTAGTTCAGGTTAGTTCAGGTTAGTTCAGGTTAGTTCAGGTTAGTTCAGGTTAGTTCAGGTTAGTTCAGGTTAGTTCAGGTTAGTTCAGGTTAGTTCAGGTTAGTTCAGGTTAGTTCAGGTTAGTTCAGGTTAGTTCAGGTTAGTTCAGGTTAGTTCAGGTTAGTTCAGGTTAGTTCAGGTTAGTTCAGGTTAGTTCAGGTTAGTTCAGGTTAGTTCAGGTTAGTTCAGGTTAGTTCAGGTTAGTTCAGGTTAGTTCAGGTTAGTTCAGGTTAGTTCAGGTTAGTTCAGGTTAGTTCAGGTTAGTTCAGGTTAGTTCAGGTTAGTTCAGGTTAGTTCAGGTTAGTTCAGGTTAGTTCAGGTTAGTTCAGGTTAGTTCAGGTTAGTTCAGGTTAGTTCAGGTTAGTTCAGGTTAGTTCAGGTTAGTTCAGGTTAGTTCAGGTTAGTTCAGGTTAGTTCAGGTTAGTTCAGGTTAGTTCAGGTTAGTTCAGGTTAGTTCAGGTTAGTTCAGGTTAGTTCAGGTTAGTTCAGGTTAGTTCAGGTTAGTTCAGGTTAGTTCAGGTTAGTTCAGGTTAGTTCAGGTTAGTTCAGGTTAGTTCAGGTTAGTTCAGGTTAGTTCAGGTTAGTTCAGGTTAGTTCAGGTTAGTTCAGGTTAGTTCAGGTTAGTTCAGGTTAGTTCAGGTTCCCGTGGGTTGAGCTACCTATCGGGCGCGTCCCCCGGGTGGCGGATAGGGGAGCGGCCATTGATTCCTTTGGGTGTCAGTGGTCAGTGGGGGCTATAAGTAGCTGTTTTCAGAGTAATCTAGAATGACTACGAAAACCCCCACCGTGGACCAGCTCAAATAGCAATAGTGATGATAATGCCTGATCACGAAAAAAATAAGACTACGGTGCAAGGGAGGGAAACCCTAGTACCGGTCGATGTGGGGGTGGGCGACCAGGCCTCCCTCGACCGTCAGCCAACTACTGGTAGAAGATTTTTAGACTTGGGCAGACCGAGGAGTGTCTCACTCACCGGTGGGGAAATATTTAAGAAAAGAAAATTTATAGACACGTCTTTTGGTAGTGTCGATAATGTAGAGCCGTATAAGGAAAAGGATTGTACGGCGTGTAACGTATTAATAGATGCAATTCAAATGGTAACGAAAATAGAAAGAATATTAGTGGCAAATGTTGAACAAAATACAAAAAAGGAAATCAAAGAGGCTGTGAGAAGACTGAGCAGACAAATAGAGACTATGAATAGCGATGTGGTAACTGAGTGGCTGACACAGCATAAAAAGGAAAAGGAAAAACTAACAATTGATGTGGACGTACAGGTAAACTTAAAAGATGTAGAAACTAGTAATGTCTTTACACAAACTACAAATAATGATGAAATTGATTCAATTGTACCGAGTGAAGATTATGAGGTATTTATAGCTTTAAGGGATAAGAAGTGGAGTAAAACTGTATTTCGAAACACTGAACTCAAAACAGGAAACCCTTTATCAACTAAGGACTGTACTGTGAAAGTTGCTATTGGTGAGCTCACAAATGATGGCATTAACCAGGGATTTGTAAATATGTACATGAAAAAATATCCTGAATTAAAAGATGTGGTGGACGATTTTGTTACGTTGGAACAAAATTGTAAAATAAGAAGTAACGATAAGGAAACTCAACTGAGAAATAAAATAGTATCAATAAAATTTAATGGAACTGAAGAAGACCTTTTTAGGAAAATGATAAAACTAAAAAAAGAATGCAGTAACGAGGAAATAATTGTGCTACACCAGCCAAATAAAACAAAATTAGACCATTTTCAAAAAATGATTGAATTATTATTCCAGGGGACAGACACCAATGTGTATATATACAGAGATAAAGATGAAAGTATCCAAGAAAGGCAATGGAAACGCAGAGAACGACTGACGTATGCTGTGGTTGTTGGTAGTCAACAGAAAGGTTATAATGAGACACTTGCGGAAGTTAAAAAAGCCTTGGAAGGAAACAAAGTAACGGAGGACATTAGATCAATAAAATCAACTAAAGAGGGAAAACTTATCATAACAACAGATAGAAAACAGGAAAGTATAAATGAAATACAGAGGATTTTAAAGGATGTGCAGGGGTATGATGAAAAGGACATTAAAAAATTTGGACAAATTGAACATGGAAGAGATTCAGTATATATTAGAGGCATAGATGCATTAACTAAAAGAGATAATGTAATTGAATCGATTAAGAGAGAAATTCCTGGAATAACTTATAATTATATAAGTGAACTGAGGCCTATGGGTAATGGTATGCAAGCTGTTACTATTAGTGCAGAAAAAAATAGCATTGATGCGTTATTATATAAAAGAATAATTAAAATAGGAATGGTACGATGTTATGTAGAGAAAAGGCACATTATTAAAAGATGTCTGAAATGTTGGCAATATGATCATACAGTGGATAATTGTCAGGGTATAGATAGAAGAAACCAATGCTATAAATGCGGGAAGGAGGGGCATTCAATAAAAGATTGTGATAACGGGGAGGAATGTCCCATATGTAAAGAAAGTGGACATTCGGCAGGCAGTGGCAAATGTCAACTGTTTAAGAAACAATTATCTGTTGTCAGAAGAGAATATCGGAGAACTTTCTCTCAAATAAACCAAGAAACTAAGAGCCAACTCTAGGAAATAAATAAATAAATAAATAAGTAAATAAATAAATAAATAAACAAATAAATAAAATTTTAACCTGATAGTGTATATAAAACTTATTTAAATCGCTTTAATAATAATAATATAATAAATAAGATGAGATACTCTGATAAAACGATAAAAACCATAAAAGAAATAAAAATCTTACAGATAAACTTAAACAGAAGACGTGTGGCGCATGATGTGGCATATAAAACAATACAAGAACATAAGATTGATATTCTGATAGGACAGGAACCAAATATAAACCACTCTTATAAGCAATATTGTGATAGGAGAGGGGACTGTTTTGTTAACATATATAATGCGGCTATTGATATTAAAAGGGTCTATTCTGATGATGGTTTTGTAGCAGTGGAGACAAATTTATTTACTGTAATATCTGTATATTTTTCCCCAAACAGGGTTATTGAGGAGTTTAAGGGGATGATAAATAAACTCGAAGAATTTCTAAAGCAACAAAATAAAGAAACTATAATTGCTGGTGATTTAAATGCGAAAACACAAGTATTTTATTCTAGAAATGAAAATGACTGGGGCCGAATTGTGGAAGAGTTTATTGATGCAGGAAATCTTACTGTGATAAATGAAGGATGCAAACCAACTTTTGTTGGAGCTAATGGTTCATCGATAATAGACTTTACCATAGCAACGTCTGGCGTAGGAAGTCTTATTACGCAGTGGACGGTACAGGACCAGTGGGAGAATATGAGCGATCATCGCACTATAACGTACAGAGTTCAATGCGGGGTAGAACAGGTAAACACAGAGCCGTATAAATGGAAATTCCCTAGTGGCGATAATCAGAGGGCTTGGCAAAAATTTATTGATGACTGTATGGGTGTTTTTATAACGGGAACTGGACCGGAACAAATTATGAATACTCTAAAAAGTATATGTGATAAACAATTCTGTCAAGGAATCCATGCCAATAAACCTTCAATATATTGGTGGAATTCTGATATTGCGGAGAAAAGAAGAGTATGTATAAAAATTAGAAGAAAATTAACTAGAAATCGGCCAAAAAATAACACATTAACAAAAAAACAGGAGGACGAATTGAAGAAAGCTAAAAAAGAACTGAAGAAAGAAATTAATAAGAGCAAAAGAAGAAACTGGATAAAACTATGTGAGGAATTAAATGAGGATCCTTGGGGTAAAGCCTATCAAATTATTATGAAGAGATTTAAATTGACTAAATTTCAAAAAATCAGTGAAGATATAATTGATCGTGAAGTTGAAAAGTTATTTCCTATTGAGCCTAAAAGTGTCTGGGTGAGTCCAGTTGGATTGCAAAGTGCGATTAAGAAATTTTCAGCAGAAGAACTGGATGAAGCTTTATCTCAAATTAAAATAAAGAAAGCCCCGGGTCCTGATGGATTTATACCAGATATGGTCAGGAAGCTGGTTTCGACTTATAAAAATGATTGCTTGGAAGTTTATAATGAATGCCTGATAAAAGGAGAATTCCCAGAAGTGTGGAAAATAGCGAAACTTATACTAATAGAAAAACCGAAGAAAGCGGATAATGTGCAAACCTATAGGCCTTTATGTCTTATAAGTGTTTTTGGAAAGTTATTAGAACTGTTAATTAAAAATAGACTACAAAAAGAAATAGATGAAAGAAATATGATACATAGGGATCAATACGGATTTGTTAAAGGTAAATCAACTGAAAGTGCATTAGGAAAAGTTAAAAATATAGTAGATGATATAAATAGAAAAGCGCATAAAAATAGGGAAATTGCTGTTATGGTCTTGATTGATATACAAAATGCGTTTAATACGGTATTGTGGCCAAAAATAATTAATACCCTACAAGATAATAAAATTAGTGCTTATTTAATTAAAGTTTTGCAATCTTATCTGAGCAATAGAAGAATAATTAAACCGAATGGGGAATTGGTAGAAGTTACTTGTGGGGTTCCCCAGGGATCCATTTTGGGGCCAGTGATGTGGAACATTTTTTATAACAAAATTTTGGAAACTGAGATTGATCCGAAAGTGTCTTTGATAGCATATGCTGACGATTTGGCAATAGTGGTAAAAGGGAAAACAACTGAAGAAATAAAAGAGACTATTCTATATTCAATAAACAAAATAACTAAAATCCTGGAAAATGAAATGAAACTAAAAGTGGAATACTCTAAAACTGAAATGCTGATTATAGCAGGAAGGAGAAAGTTTGAGAAATTAAATATAACACTTGCAAATGGCATAAATCTGGAAAGCAAAAAGTCTGTGAAATATCTTGGAATATATTTGGATAAAGACCTTAGAATGATAGAACACGTTATGCAAATGAGTTTAAAGGCCAATAAAATAATCAATCATTTGAATAGATCTATACCAACGATACGAGGGCCGAGAACGGGGAAACGAAGGATAATAACAAGTGTTGTGATTTCTACAATTTTATATGGAGTACAATTTTGGGAAAAAGTTATAAAATATAAAAAATATGCAAATATGCTGAAGGCTGTAAACCGTCGTCTATCACTAATGATTACCAGTGCCTATCGTACTGCTCCCATAGATGCTGTTGAGGTTATTGCGAGCATGGTCCCTATAGATTTACTGATTCAAGAAAGATGCAAGTTGAGAAGAGGAAATAGTAAAGACAAAATAATGGAAAGAACTATAACTATGGAAAATTGGCAGAAAAGATGGAATATATATAGTGGATGGACAAAAGTTTTTATTAGAGATGTAAGGAAATGGTTTGGTAATGAGACGGATTACTATGTGACGCAGGCTTTGACGGGACATGGGATTTTTGGAACATATCTCTATAAAATAAAAAAGGCTGATGCTGAAGAATGTTGGTATTGCGCAAATGTCGATAGTCCGGAACATACTCTTTTTTTATGTGAGAAATTTAAATTACAGAGAGATGCAGCAGAACAAGTTATAGGTGTGAAAGTTACTAAGGGGAATATTGCTGAACTTATGGAGGAATCGGATAAGACGAGAAAGGCAGTGACTGAGATGCTAAGAGGAATTATGAAGATCAAAGAGGAGGAAGAGAGGAGACGTGAAGCCGTGAAGTTTAGAAGACAATGATAGGAATGAATAGAGTAAAGATAAATAAGAATGAACGAGAAAGAAAAGAAAGAGGAAAGGAGGAAGAGGAAAAGGAAGAAAGAAGGGAGAAAAAAAAAAAAAAAAAAAAAAAAAAAAAAAAAAAAAAAAAAAAAAAAAAAGAAAAAAAAAAAAAAAAAAAGAAAAAGAAGGAAAAAAGGAAGAAATAAAGAGGAGAAAGAGGAAAATGGAAGGAAGGGAAAATAGTACAAAAGACACAGTATCCACCCCCTCCCCCGAAGTAATGCCTCGCGGCGGTTCCGGAGGGAGGAAGTCATAGGGTGAAGAGAGGAAGGATGAGGGTTTTTTAGTGGGTATTGCGCATGCGCACGCCGAGTCCCACATACCCAGGTCACACAACAACGGACCATCGCGACCTGGGATGCGTAAATGCATTTTTTGCCCTAAACCTCTATAAAAAAAAAAAAAAAAAAAAAAAAAAAAAAAAAAAAAAAAAAAAAAAAAAAAAAAAAAAAAAAAAAAAAAAAAAAGGTTAGTTCAGGTTAGTTCAGGTTAGTTCAGGTTAGTTCAGGTTAGTTCAGGTTAGTTCAGGTTAGTTCAGGTTAGTTCAGGTTAGTTCAGGTTAGTTCAGGTTAGTTCAGGTTAGTTCAGGTTAGTTCAGGTTAGTTCAGGTTAGTTCAGGTTAGTTCAGGTTAGTTCAGGTTAGTTCAGGTTAGTTCAGGTTAGTTCAGGTTAGTTCAGGTTAGTTCAGGTTAGTTCAGGTTAGTTCAGGTTAGTTCAGGTTAGTTCAGGTTAGTTCAGGTTAGTTCAGGTTAGTTCAGGTTAGTTCAGGTTAGTTCAGGTTAGTTCAGGTTAGTTCAGGTTAGTTCAGGTTAGTTCAGGTTAGTTCAGGTTAGTTCAGGTTAGTTCAGGTTAGTTCAGGTTAGTTCAGGTTAGTTCAGGTTAGTTCAGGTTAGTTCAGGTTAGTTCAGGTTAGTTCAGGTTAGTTCAGGTTAGTTCAGGTTAGTTCAGGTTAGTTCAGGTTAGTTCAGGTTAGTTCAGGTTAGTTCAGGTTAGTTCAGGTTAGTTCAGGTTAGTTCAGGTTAGTTCAGGTTAGTTCAGGTTAGTTCAGGTTAGTTCAGGTTAGTTCAGGTTAGTTCAGGTTAGTTCAGGTTAGTTCAGGTTAGTTCAGGTTAGTTCAGGTTAGTTCAGGTTAGTTCAGGTTAGTTCAGGTTAGTTCAGGTTAGTTCAGGTTAGTTCAGGTTAGTTCAGGTTAGTTCAGGTTAGTTCAGGTTAGTTCAGGTTAGTTCAGGTTAGTTCAGGTTAGTTCAGGTTAGTTCAGGTTAGTTCAGGTTAGTTCAGGTTAGTTCAGGTTAGTTCAGGTTAGTTCAGGTTAGTTCAGGTTAGTTCAGGTTAGTTCAGGTTAGTTCAGGTTAGTTCAGGTTAGTTCAGGTTAGTTCAGGTTAGTTCAGGTTAGTTCAGGTTAGTTCAGGTTAGTTCAGGTTAGTTCAGGTTAGTTCAGGTTAGTTCAGGTTAGTTCAGGTTAGTTCAGGTTAGTTCAGGTTAGTTCAGGTTAGTTCAGGTTAGTTCAGGTTAGTTCAGGTTAGTTCAGGTTAGTTCAGGTTAGTTCAGGTTAGTTCAGGTTAGTTCAGGTTAGTTCAGGTTAGTTCAGGTTAGTTCAGGTTAGTTCAGGTTAGTTCAGGTTAGTTCAGGTTAGTTCAGGTTAGTTCAGGTTAGTTCAGGTTAGTTCAGGTTAGTTCAGGTTAGTTCAGGTTAGTTCAGGTTAGTTCAGGTTAGTTCAGGTTAGTTCAGGTTAGTTCAGGTTAGTTCAGGTTAGTTCAGGTTAGTTCAGGTTAGTTCAGGTTAGTTCAGGTTAGTTCAGGTTAGTTCAGGTTAGTTCAGGTTAGTTCAGGTTAGTTCAGGTTAGTTCAGGTTAGTTCAGGTTAGTTCAGGTTAGTTCAGGTTAGTTCAGGTTAGTTCAGGTTAGTTCAGGTTAGTTCAGGTTAGTTCAGGTTAGTTCAGGTTAGTTCAGGTTAGTTCAGGTTAGTTCAGGTTAGTTCAGGTTAGTTCAGGTTAGTTCAGGTTAGTTCAGGTTAGTTCAGGTTAGTTCAGGTTAGTTCAGGTTAGTTCAGGTTAGTTCAGGTTAGTTCAGGTTAGTTCAGGTTAGTTCAGGTTAGTTCAGGTTAGTTCAGGTTAGTTCAGGTTAGTTCAGGTTAGTTCAGGTTAGTTCAGGTTAGTTCAGGTTAGTTCAGGTTAGTTCAGGTTAGTTCAGGTTAGTTCAGGTTAGTTCAGGTTAGTTCAGGTTAGTTCAGGTTAGTTCAGGTTAGTTCAGGTTAGTTCAGGTTAGTTCAGGTTAGTTCAGGTTAGTTCAGGTTAGTTCAGGTTAGTTCAGGTTAGTTCAGGTTAGTTCAGGTTAGTTCAGGTTAGTTCAGGTTAGTTCAGGTTAGTTCAGGTTAGTTCAGGTTAGTTCAGGTTAGTTCAGGTTAGTTCAGGTTAGTTCAGGTTAGTTCAGGTTAGTTCAGGTTAGTTCAGGTTAGTTCAGGTTAGTTCAGGTTAGTTCAGGTTAGTTCAGGTTAGTTCAGGTTAGTTCAGGTTAGTTCAGGTTAGTTCAGGTTAGTTCAGGTTAGTTCAGGTTAGTTCAGGTTAGTTCAGGTTAGTTCAGGTTAGTTCAGGTTAGTTCAGGTTAGTTCAGGTTAGTTCAGGTTAGTTCAGGTTAGTTCAGGTTAGTTCAGGTTAGTTCAGGTTAGTTCAGGTTAGTTCAGGTTAGTTCAGGTTAGTTCAGGTTAGTTCAGGTTAGTTCAGGTTAGTTCAGGTTAGTTCAGGTTAGTTCAGGTTAGTTCAGGTTAGTTCAGGTTAGTTCAGGTTAGTTCAGGTTAGTTCAGGTTAGTTCAGGTTAGTTCAGGTTAGTTCAGGTTAGTTCAGGTTAGTTCAGGTTAGTTCAGGTTAGTTCAGGTTAGTTCAGGTTAGTTCAGGTTAGTTCAGGTTAGTTCAGGTTAGTTCAGGTTAGTTCAGGTTAGTTCAGGTTAGTTCAGGTTAGTTCAGGTTAGTTCAGGTTAGTTCAGGTTAGTTCAGGTTAGTTCAGGTTAGTTCAGGTTAGTTCAGGTTAGTTCAGGTTAGTTCAGGTTAGTTCAGGTTAGTTCAGGTTAGTTCAGGTTAGTTCAGGTTAGTTCAGGTTAGTTCAGGTTAGTTCAGGTTAGTTCAGGTTAGTTCAGGTTAGTTCAGGTTAGTTCAGGTTAGTTCAGGTTAGTTCAGGTTAGTTCAGGTTAGTTCAGGTTAGTTCAGGTTAGTTCAGGTTAGTTCAGGTTAGTTCAGGTTAGTTCAGGTTAGTTCAGGTTAGTTCAGGTTAGTTCAGGTTAGTTCAGGTTAGTTCAGGTTAGTTCAGGTTAGTTCAGGTTAGTTCAGGTTAGTTCAGGTTAGTTCAGGTTAGTTCAGGTTAGTTCAGGTTAGTTCAGGTTAGTTCAGGTTAGTTCAGGTTAGTTCAGGTTAGTTCAGGTTAGTTCAGGTTAGTTCAGGTTAGTTCAGGTTAGTTCAGGTTAGTTCAGGTTAGTTCAGGTTAGTTCAGGTTAGTTCAGGTTAGTTCAGGTTAGTTCAGGTTAGTTCAGGTTAGTTCAGGTTAGTTCAGGTTAGTTCAGGTTAGTTCAGGTTAGTTCAGGTTAGTTCAGGTTAGTTCAGGTTAGTTCAGGTTAGTTCAGGTTAGTTCAGGTTAGTTCAGGTTAGTTCAGGTTAGTTCAGGTTAGTTCAGGTTAGTTCAGGTTAGTTCAGGTTAGTTCAGGTTAGTTCAGGTTAGTTCAGGTTAGTTCAGGTTAGTTCAGGTTAGTTCAGGTTAGTTCAGGTTAGTTCAGGTTAGTTCAGGTTAGTTCAGGTTAGTTCAGGTTAGTTCAGGTTAGTTCAGGTTAGTTCAGGTTAGTTCAGGTTAGTTCAGGTTAGTTCAGGTTAGTTCAGGTTAGTTCAGGTTAGTTCAGGTTAGTTCAGGTTAGTTCAGGTTAGTTCAGGTTAGTTCAGGTTAGTTCAGGTTAGTTCAGGTTAGTTCAGGTTAGTTCAGGTTAGTTCAGGTTAGTTCAGGTTAGTTCAGGTTAGTTCAGGTTAGTTCAGGTTAGTTCAGGTTAGTTCAGGTTAGTTCAGGTTAGTTCAGGTTAGTTCAGGTTAGTTCAGGTTAGTTCAGGTTAGTTCAGGTTAGTTCAGGTTAGTTCAGGTTAGTTCAGGTTAGTTCAGGTTAGTTCAGGTTAGTTCAGGTTAGTTCAGGTTAGTTCAGGTTAGTTCAGGTTAGTTCAGGTTAGTTCAGTTAGTTCAGGTTAGTTCAGGTTAGTTCAGGTTAGTTCAGGTTAGTTCAGGTTAGTTCAGGTTAGTTCAGGTTAGTTCAGGTTAGTTCAGGTTAGTTCAGGTTAGTTCAGGTTAGTTCAGGTTAGTTCAGGTTAGTTCAGGTTAGTTCAGGTTAGTTCAGGTTAGTTCAGGTTAGTTCAGGTTAGTTCAGGTTAGTTCAGGTTAGTTCAGGTTAGTTCAGGTTAGTTCAGGTTAGTTCAGGTTAGTTCAGGTTAGTTCAGGTTAGTTCAGGTTAGTTCAGGTTAGTTCAGGTTAGTTCAGGTTAGTTCAGGTTAGTTCAGGTTAGTTCAGGTTAGTTCAGGTTAGTTCAGGTTAGTTCAGGTTAGTTCAGGTTAGTTCAGGTTAGTTCAGGTTAGTTCAGGTTAGTTCAGGTTAGTTCAGGTTAGTTCAGGTTAGTTCAGGTTAGTTCAGGTTAGTTCAGGTTAGTTCAGGTTAGTTCAGGTTAGTTCAGGTTAGTTCAGGTTAGTTCAGGTTAGTTCAGGTTAGTTCAGGTTAGTTCAGGTTAGTTCAGGTTAGTTCAGGTTAGTTCAGGTTAGTTCAGGTTAGTTCAGGTTAGTTCAGGTTAGTTCAGGTTAGTTCAGGTTAGTTCAGGTTAGTTCAGGTTAGTTCAGGTTAGTTCAGGTTAGTTCAGGTTAGTTCAGGTTAGTTCAGGTTAGTTCAGGTTAGTTCAGGTTAGTTCAGGTTAGTTCAGGTTAGTTCAGGTTAGTTCAGGTTAGTTCAGGTTAGTTCAGGTTAGTTCAGGTTAGTTCAGGTTAGTTCAGGTTAGTTCAGGTTAGTTCAGGTTAGTTCAGGTTAGTTCAGGTTAGTTCAGGTTAGTTCAGGTTAGTTCAGGTTAGTTCAGGTTAGTTCAGGTTAGTTCAGGTTAGTTCAGGTTAGTTCAGGTTAGTTCAGGTTAGTTCAGGTTAGTTCAGGTTAGTTCAGGTTAGTTCAGGTTAGTTCAGGTTAGTTCAGGTTAGTTCAGGTTAGTTCAGGTTAGTTCAGGTTAGTTCAGGTTAGTTCAGGTTAGTTCAGGTTAGTTCAGGTTAGTTCAGGTTAGTTCAGGTTAGTTCAGGTTAGTTCAGGTTAGTTCAGGTTAGTTCAGGTTAGTTCAGGTTAGTTCAGGTTAGTTCAGGTTAGTTCAGGTTAGTTCAGGTTAGTTCAGGTTAGTTCAGGTTAGTTCAGGTTAGTTCAGGTTAGTTCAGGTTAGTTCAGGTTAGTTCAGGTTAGTTCAGGTTAGTTCAGGTTAGTTCAGGTTAGTTCAGGTTAGTTCAGGTTAGTTCAGGTTAGTTCAGGTTAGTTCAGGTTAGTTCAGGTTAGTTCAGGTTAGTTCAGGTTAGTTCAGGTTAGTTCAGGTTAGTTCAGGTTAGTTCAGGTTAGTTCAGGTTAGTTCAGGTTAGTTCAGGTTAGTTCAGGTTAGTTCAGGTTAGTTCAGGTTAGTTCAGGTTAGTTCAGTAGTTCAGGTTAGTTCAGGTTAGTTCAGGTTAGTTCAGGTTAGTTCAGGTTAGTTCAGGTTAGTTCAGGTTAGTTCAGGTTAGTTCAGGTTAGTTCAGGTTAGTTCAGGTTAGTTCAGGTTAGTTCAGGTTAGTTCAGGTTAGTTCAGGTTAGTTCAGGTTAGTTCAGGTTAGTTCAGGTTAGTTCAGGTTAGTTCAGGTTAGTTCAGGTTAGTTCAGGTTAGTTCAGGTTAGTTCAGGTTAGTTCAGGTTAGTTCAGGTTAGTTCAGGTTAGTTCAGGTTAGTTCAGGTTAGTTCAGGTTAGTTCAGGTTAGTTCAGGTTAGTTCAGGTTAGTTCAGGTTAGTTCAGGTTAGTTCAGGTTAGTTCAGGTTAGTTCAGGTTAGTTCAGGTTAGTTCAGGTTAGTTCAGGTTAGTTCAGGTTAGTTCAGGTTAGTTCAGGTTAGTTCAGGTTAGTTCAGGTTAGTTCAGGTTAGTTCAGGTTAGTTCAGGTTAGTTCAGGTTAGTTCAGGTTAGTTCAGGTTAGTTCAGGTTAGTTCAGGTTAGTTCAGGTTAGTTCAGGTTAGTTCAGGTTAGTTCAGGTTAGTTCAGGTTAGTTCAGGTTAGTTCAA